>NC_138031.1:0-156577 GCF_964106645.2 Podarcis pityusensis | reverse complement strand
ACTCTGGGCAGTTTCCCCAAAAACATTAAAAATACAATAAACCATCAGACATTAAAAAACTTCCCTAAACGGGGCTGCCTTCAGATGTCTTCTAAAAGTCAGGTAGTTGTTTTATTTCCTTGACATCTGATGGGAGATTGTCCCACGGTGTGGGTGCCACTACTATGAAGAAAAAGTTGCAGCATCAGGGACTTCTTGGATTAGAGAAAAAAGCCGGTCATAGGCGCCCTGAAAAAAAGTTTTTATAACATGATGCCTGACCTGGAGAAAGTGGAGGGAGGAAAGTTTTCCTCCCTCTCTCATGAGGATCGAACTTGTGGGACACCCAGTGAAGCTGAATGTTGGAAGAGTCAGGAGTTGAAGTGGGGAACTGCCGGCTGCAGGAGGCAGGGATGGCTTCAGAAGAGGATTGAGCAAATTCCTGGCAGATGCAGCTGCCTCTGCCCTGGGGGAGAGGGCTGCTCTTGCCAGCAGAGGCGGCTGGCTAGATGGGCCCCCTGGGGCTGAGCTCTTCTGATGCTCTTGTCACAGAAGCAGGAGGGGGGGCTAGAGGGAAGACCCCAGCCCCCCACCCCCCGGGGCAGAGCCTGGGAAGGGAAGGGCCCCTCTGGCTGGCCCTGGCTGCCTGCTTTGCTGCAGACCCCGCTGAGGGGCCGAGCACCCTCTGGGGACCCCCTGGGCCCTGCTTCTGGCTGTGAAGTTGTGGGTTCTGCCTGGGGACTCTGCCTGCTGCTCTGGGGTCCCTGCGGGTTCTGCTGCTGACCCCTCTTGCTCTCTCTTTGCTTGTGCCACCCGCCTGCTGCCTCTGCGAAGGAGCGGAAGCGCCGGGAGCGAGAGACGGCCACGCAGCTCCTGGCAGAGGAGGAGGAGGAGGCCGAGGTGAGGGGGGCGGCTGGGCTGAGGGCCTGAGGAAGGGGGCTGGGCTGGGTGGGGCACGCTCCTGAGACCCCCCTGACCCTCTTCCCCCTCCCCACAGGACCTTGGCGCTGAGCCCCTGCAGCTGGACTACCGCACCTTGGCAGCGCTGCCCAACAGCGGCCTCCAGAAAGCCACCCGTGGCGTAAGTGATGGGGGATCCACTGGCTTTGGCGAAGGGCGGGCTGGATCCCAGCCAGCCTCGGCTGCTCCCTCTGCCTTCAGCCAACCCGAGCGATGGCTCTTGTGGATTGGGGCCCCTGGCGAGTCTCCCCAGCTGCTTTGGAGACCTTGTCACTTGGAGGGGGGGGGGTCCTATGCCCTGGAAGCAGCTGCTGGCTTCAGGGCTGGCTCTCGGGGGGGGGGGGGGAGCGCAGAGAAGCTGAGGAGAGAAGCACCCAGAGTTTGGAAGAGAGATGGGAAACACCAGGTGACCCAGGAGGCAGGCAGCAGACCGAGGGGGGGGGGGGACTCTGCTTCTGGGGGGACGGGGCTGGAGGTTGCCCTCAGCAGCAATGAAGAGCAGTGGGGTGTTTGCCCCCCCCCCCACTTGCCCAAGGACCCAGTTGGCCTGGCTGGGTGAGGAGGGAGCAGGTGGGCTGCTTGGGGGCCATTTTTTGCTTCTCTGGAAATCTGATCTGCCTGAGTGAGATTCCTGAGCCAGCCCAGCTCTGGGCTATTTTTGGGCTTGCCTGGTGGGCGTTGGAGGAAGGGGCTGGGCGGGGGGGGGGTCTTCCTTTGTCTGTGGCTGCTGGCAGGAGCGGTGAGTCCTCTCTCTTTCTCCTGGCACCTGCAGGGCTTTTTCCTCTGGGCACAAGTGAGCGGGCAGCTGGTGGGCAGCAGCAAGTGGGAGAACTGCTTCCTCAGGCTTGGTCAGGGCCAGGGCTCTGCTACTGTGCCTGCCTTCATGGGGGGGGGGGGGGAAGCAGGCAAGCTGTGCCCCTCTGGATGTTGCTCAGCCTGCCATGTTTACTCCTGGTGCAGCAGGCGGTGGGTGCCAAAGAGCAGGAGCTCCCTCCCTTGGTTGGGTGTGCCAGGGATGGCGGGGGGACAAGGGGATGGGCGTCCCAGACAGGGGTCCCTGTGCGGAGACCCTTGGTTTTTTTTGGAAGGAGGGTGGCAGGGAGAGGCCCTTCTGTCCTGCTGAGCAGAGCAGGTGACCCTGTCTCCCCCATGGAGGTCCTTTCTTGGCCCTCCACCCCCTTGGCTGCCTCCCCCCAGCCAACACAGGGGCTTATTGCAACCCTCCCTGCATCCACGGGGCTTCCTGGGCAGAGGCATGGGGCCCTCCCAGCCCCCCTCCTCTCCTTCTGGTCCCATCCTGAGACTCCACCACTGCTGGGATCAAATGGGGAGGGGGTATTGCGGGGGGAGCACTCCCAGCCCCTTCTGCCGTAGCTGGAGGCCTCTCTGTTTCTCTGAAGTTTCCTTCTGCCTCTCAATGTTAAAAAAATAAACCTGTCCCGGATGGTTTTGCAGCAGAGCCCGGCTGTTCCGTGGCTGCGTCTTGGGGTTCTGGCTTGTGCCCAGACGGGGTTTGGGGGGGGCCTCCCTCCCCCCAGGCAGCAAGGCCAGTTACCACAGAGGTTGCTGCTGGTGGTGGTGGCAGCACTGGGAGTGGGCAGTCCAGCATGTGGCCTGCCATGTCTGTGCATTGCAGGGAGGCATCTCCACACCCTCCTGCACCCCGGGCAGGTCTCTGTCTCCCCCTCCCTGGGGGCCCTGCAGGCATCTAGGGTCCCCCCCCCCCGGCCACACAGCAGAGAGCTGCTCCCATGAGCCACAGAGCTGCCCCACCAGCCGTGGCCCCTGAAAACGCAGTTCTTGTGTCTCTTCCTCAGCTTGTCCCTCCTGGTGCCATGGAAAGGGACCCACGGGCGCCTCCCCTGCCGGCCCCCCCTCCCTTGGACCTGGGCCAGGCAAGCCTTGCCACGGCCCCCCCCCAGCGGGGCTGCCCTCTCACTGCCGACTGCGGAGGGGGAGGAGGAAGAGAGCTTGGTGGACTCGCAGCCCATCCCCTTCAGCGCCAATCCCTTTGTGCTGGCCAACCGGCAGGGCAAGGCGTGCCTGGGGGGGCCTCCCCTTGGCTATGGCAAGGGGGGAGTGCTGAAGACCAGCCTCTGCACCAAGGCAAGCGGCCTTGTGGCCTGGCCTGCTGTGTGCTGTGCCTCTGCTGCATGCCGGGGCAGCGGGGAGAAGGCAGCCAAGGCTCACGTTTGGGCTGGGACCCTCTCCGCCCCCCATCTCTTGCCTGAGGGGGGCTCGGCTGCTCCGCACTGCATGCAGGAAGTGTGTGTGTGTGGAGTGGAATCAGGTGGGGGACGAGGCAGGCGAGCTCAAGCTTCTGCCATGGGGACGCGCCTTTGCAGGGCAGGAGGACGAGGCAGTGGGCTTGGAGAGGAGGGCCCCCGCTGGCCCCTTCCTCCCTTGGCTCCCTGCAGAGTCTTTGGGCTGCTCCTCCCTTTGGCTGCTCTTCTGTCCTGCTTGGCTACTAACCTGCTTTGGGCCTGGCTCATTTGGGCAGCGTTTGGGCTGCTGCCCCCGTGAGAGGAGCCCCTGAGCCACTAACATGCAGACACTGCTTTGACAGTTTGTGCTCATGGTTTGTTGTGCCAGTTTTGTCAACCTCTTTGTGTGTCTGTGGGCAGCAAAACAGGAGAAAAGTAGTAATTCTAAATGTCCAAAGAGGGTGGGATTCTGCAGTGTGCACAGTTCCATCTTGACACAACTCCCTCTCTGCGTGACTGATCCAGCCACTTGGGAGCTGGCATGGAAGCGGGTTCAGGAGTTCGGATCCTATAATGTGCATCCATGGGGACTAGGAGCTTGTGCAGAGGAAGACATGTGCTGCGTTGGGAACGGAGGGTGCTGTTCCTTCCCTGCCTTTGGGCAGAGTTCCAGCATTGCTCAGCCAATGAAGAGATGCTCTTTCAGCACTTCGCAGCAGGGGGGCTTCTTAGTGTGAGCAAAACTAGAGGGAGGGGTGTCCTGAGCATGGCGGGGGGGGCAGCAGAGGAGCTGGCGCTGCTCTGAGGGGCAGCTGGCTCGGGTGGAGGAAGAGTGTTGGCAGGTTTGTGGCTCCAACTGGGGAGATCAGGCAGATTCATGACCCGCCAGAGCCCCTTTTAGGGGGCAGATCCCATAGGGAAGGGGCTTCTGCCTGGGGGTTGGGAGGGGCTGGTCTCTCTGGGCACCCCTGGGGTCCCTCAACACCACTGCCCCCCCCCCCCGCTCACCAGCTGTCCTTCCTCTCCCTTTCAGGCCCTCTCAGGGGAAGGGGAACAGGTAGCCGCCTGGCGAGACGCTCCCTACTCTCCTGGCAGCCAGCAGGTAAGGGGTGCTGCAGTGGGGGTGGAGGGGGCTGCGGTGTGTGTTGGGGGGGGTCTTTCCTCTGCCTATCCTGCCTGTCAGTCAGCCAGACTCTCTGGTTCTCTCTCTGGTTCTCTCCCTGGCACTGCTGCCTTCCAGCCTCCTGCTGCCCCCCGGCCAGCCCACCTGGTGGGCAGAGAGACCCGCTTTGTAAGTGCCCCCTTGGTGTGCTGTGCCCGCTCTCCTCCTCTGCCCTGGGTGGGGGGAGGGGGCTGCTGAGGCTGTGCTTGGGGAGGATGCTCTGTGGGGCTGGGCAGGGGACCCTCACTACTCGTCCCCCCGCTGCTGCTGGTCTTTTTGGCTGCTTCCGCAAGAGTGGTTTCTAGCTGTAGTCTGGGAGGGGCAGGAGGAGCCAGTTTGTGGCATCACTGGGGGCCCTTTCCAGCATAGTTCAAGATGTGGCGTCTCTTTTGGGAGCGGGGGCAAGAGCTTAATGTGGGGTAAGTTTGGGGAGGGGCTCCTGGTTCTGGCATGGCCAGCTTGGAGGTGCCTGGGCTTGGGCGGGGCCCCCAGCGCCCCTCCCGGCCCCCAAATGCCTTCCTGACTTTCTCCTTCCAGGCTGCCGTCCACTTTGTTCCCAGCCACAGTGAAAGCAAGTCCTCGGTGAGTTCTCCTGGCCTCCTCTGGCGCCATGTGGGCCTTGGGCTGTGACCATTGGGCGCCTGCTGCCTCCAAGGGGCCTTGCCCAGCCCCTCTTGGCATCAGCAGGACTCTGAAATGGTGCAGTCAGAGCACCGGGGGGGGGGGGGGGATAGTTTGATACACAAGTTTGTGGGCGGCCCCCGTGCTTGGGGACATCTTGCTTTAATTCATTTTGTCCAATTTGTCCCTTGTTATCAGAAGGTGTCAATCAGACTTGTGTAGCCATTGCCCTGACCTTTGCTTGCCTTTGGGTTGGAGGCTGAGTTTGCTCTCCTTTGTTCTGGCTGACTCCCCCCCCCCCCCACCTGTGCCAGACCAAGCCGGGCGTGATCCAGCCCGTCACCCGCATGCGCCCAGCCCCAGCCCTGGCGACCTCGGAAGGCCGGGACAGCCCCAATCCATTCCAGCAGCCCGAGCTCTGCTCCAGCACCCACAACTCTGTAAGTTGCTGCCCTGGGGCTGATTGGGGGGGGTGCTGGTGGCTGGAGTGACACCCCCTTGGCCTGGGGCCGCTCTCCCTCTTGACTTGCGCCCTCTTGCCCCCAGCCACGCTCTCCCAGGCCCCCCTCGCCAGGCGACGTCCCCGTCAGCGCCAAGCAGGCCTACAAGGCCTTTGCGGCTGTCCCAGTTCCGCATCTGCTCCTGGAGCCTGAGGTGAGTGGGGGCGGCTTTGGGGGGGCCCTTGGGGAGCAGAGTGCCCTTTGCGGATGCAGCCATTGCCTGCCCTTTCTTCCCTCAGGAATCCCAGAAGCAGAAGAGTGCAGAGCAGCCTCCCTCCCCCTCTGAGGTGAGTTTCAGGGGAGCGGGGGGCCCTGCTTCTCCTGGCCAGGCCCCACTGCTGGGGGGCGGCCTGCACAGCCCGGAGCAGAGGTCCTTCCGCGAGAGGCAGAAGTACTTTGAGGTGGAGCTGAAGCAGCAGCCGGCCGAGAAGCCGCCCAAGAGGGTGTCGCTGGTTGGGGAGGAAGACCTGAGGAAGATGAAGGAGGAGGAAGGTGCGTGCCATGGGGTTAGCCAGGCCAAGGCCCCCCACTCTTCCCGCCCCCCAGGGGCTACTAGCCCAGAGGCCGCTAACTGCTGGGGGGGGGGGGAGGAGCTGCTCTATAGTGAAACACTATAGTGAAACCCCCCTCCCCCTCCATGTTTGGCTAAGCAGCGCTCTGCAGCAGCCGCCGGCCTGGTGGGGAGGAGGAGGACACAGAAAGATGGGGTGGGGTCCCCTCATGCCTTTCAGGTGGGTTCCCCCCCCCCCGCCTGTCTTCCTGGTTCATCTTTGGATCTCATTCGGCTGCTCCCTCTTGGAGGCATTCCCTTGCCCAGCCGGGGTCCTTCCACCCTTGGGGGGCTGTGGGGAGTCTGACCTGCCGGCTTCTCACTTGGCAGCTCGCAAACTCCAGCAGAAGCGAGCTCAGCTGCTGGAGGAAGAGGAGGAGGAGGAGGAGGAAGAGGAAGAGGCCGCCAGGCAGAGACGCCCCCCAGACGTCCCCTCCAGCATCTTCATCGAGGGTGTGGAGTACAAAGTGGAGAAGCTGGATGGGCAGAGCCTTATGCCCTCCACGCCCTGGTGAGTGAGCTGCGTGCCGCGCCCCCTGCGCTTGTGCCCAGGCCAGGGAGGGGCAGGGCTCGATCCGGAGAGCGCAGGCGTGCTCTGTCTCTCTAGCCCAGCGTCCCCTTCTCCCAGGAACCAGCCAGGGATGCTGGTGGGAAGAAGCCCACAGACAGGACCCTAAGCAAAGAGCAGCCTTCTCCCTGCTCCGTCCACAGCCCTGGGATTGCCCTCCCAAGTCCCAGCGCTTGGCCTGGGGGCTTTTAGCGTCCGCCTGCGGACTCCTCTCCCCAGGGGTCCCCTTTGGTCTCTGGGCTCCGCCCCGTCTCTGCCCTGGCTGGGGCTCACAGAGCTTTGTGCCCTGCCAGGTTCCCAGAGCCGGAGAGGCAGAATGGCTCCTCGCAGAGGAATTCCCTGGAGGAGGGCCGGAGGCCGGAGGTGCGGCCCACTTCCATGGCTGGGTAAGATGGGAGGGCAGGCGGAGGGGGGGCCTGTGGGGCAGGGAGGGTGGGTCTGCCCCACTGAGCCACGCTCTCTCCCGGCCAGGCTGAGCCCCGTGTGCCCCAGAGGTGGCAGTGAGCCTGGGGCCCCCGTCAGGACGGCGAAGGCCGAGCGCCGACAGCAGGAGCGCCTCCGCATGCAGAGCCCAGAGCTGCTCAGCGCCCAGGAGAGGAAGGAGCTCTCCCCCGCCGAGCGCCGGGCGCTGGAGGCCGAGAAGAGGGCCATGTGGCGAGCAGCACGGTAGGTGGGGAGGGGCGGGCAGGGGCCGCATCCCTCTCCCACCCCCCAGGCACGGCTTCTGAAGGGGGCTGTGGAGCACCAGCTCACAGCATGTTGGGTTTCTTAGCTGCTTGCCTTGCTCATCGGTTGCCTTTGCTGGATCAGGCCAGGGTGGGCCCTGCATTCGCCCCACGGCCAGCCGGGGGTCCTCAGGTGGGGCGTGTGGGAGGCCAGGGGGCCACCGTGGGTGCCTCTGCTCTGCTTCTGTGGGTTCTTCTGCTCCCGTGGGTCCCTGTGGCCTGAATGTTCACCCCACTGCCTCGCCCCCAGTCCTGACAGAATGCAGGTGGGGTTAATGCCCCATCCCCCCCCCACTCTGCCCGCCTCCCGGACACAGCTGGCAGAGGGGGAGTGGGCGACTCCGTCATCCTGCATGGACCATTCCCTGGTGAGGTTTGGGCAGAAGGCAGCTCTCTGCCCTGCCAGGGTGGGGCACCCACTGCGTTGGGGTGGCATAAATTAGCCTGACCCAAAACAGGTGAAGTGGCACCGTTGCACCTGCCGTGTGGTGGTGGCTGCAGCAAAGAAATCTGACTTCACCACCACCGTGGCTTCCACAAGTAGCCGTGTGGCCAAGCTTTTCTGAGTGGTGAATGGACTTGTGTTCCCTGCCCAAGAGACCGTTGCCCTGACACCCCCGGGGGCCAGCCACAAGATCCCTGCCAGGCATTTGAGGAACAAAATGACTCAGATTTGGACAGAGGGATGCCACCTCAGAGCAATCTAGCAGAGGCATCTAGCACACTGTCTACTCCCTCTGCACTGCGTCAGTTTTGATTATAGCAGCCTGAGGATATGGACAAGCGGCTTGAAGAAGTGTGGCCAGCCTTGGCCCCTGCCCATCTTGGCCTCTTAGAACTAGCCGCAGTGGCTGGCTGGGGGTCGAAGGAGGCATGGATGTCTCCCCACTTAATAAGACCTCCCTGGACCCAGAAGCGTTAGGCAAATACTGGCAAGTGACAAGTGGTCCCTTCCTGTGTGAGGCGCTTGAAGAGGTGGCAGCCCTGCATCACGCACCCTTGGAGGAGGACTTCCGGGGAGGCATCATAGCTGGTTAGTTGCCTCTGTCGAGACGCTGTCGGCAGAGGCAATTAAGTGGTGATGAACATAGCTACTGTCTATCGTATTATCTCTGAGGAAGAAACATAAAGTAACAGGAATTAACTTCCAAATGCTCTGGAAGGATTGCTCCCCTGCTGTGGGATGGAGGTATCTTCAAAAGACCCAGGCAGATGGGGTGAGTGACCTAGGAGCGGAAGAACCACAAACTTGCCCCAGCACCACTCAATAGCCCTAGAGGTCAGTCCCTGGGGCAAAGACCAGCAAAGCCTCCTTTAATTACTTCTGAAACGTCTATAAAATACTACTGAAACTCTCTCTCTGCTGATTAAAAGGTTCATTTGAAATACGACCCAATGGCTGGCTTAGGAGGAGACCCCCTGAAGAGGATGAAAAAATTAAGAAAGAAGCATGCTCTTAAGATATATACCCCCAAAAAGTGACAAGTGGGGTACCTCAGGGTTCTTTCCTGGGCCCGTTGTTGTTCAAATTCTTCATAAACAACTTGGATGAAGGTATTGAGGTGATGCCTATCAAAACTGCAGGTGACACCAAACTGGGAGGGGCAGCTAATGCCTCAGGAGACAGAATCGGGATTCAAAAGGACTTCGACAGATTGGAGAACTGGGCCCAAGCTAATGAAATGAGTTTCATCAGGGACAAATGTCATGTTCTGCACTTAGACAGGAAGAATCAGGTGCACAAATGTAAGATGGGGGACACCTGGCTAATAATAATAATAATAATAATAATAAAATAATAATAATAATAATAATAATAATAATTAATAAAAAAAAATTATTTGTACCCCACCCATCTGGCTGGGTTTCCCCAGCCACTTCCAACAGAGATTAAAAATACATTGCCAGTAATATATTGGAAAAGGATCAAGGGGGTTTGTGGACCACAAGCTTAACCTGAGTCAACATTTTGAAAGTGGACAGGTGTCAATTTTTACACAATACAATAAGATGACAACTACAAAGAAATACACAGTCCTCTCCTGAAGGTAATTGTCAGCCCCCACCACCCAGAGAAGGTAGCCATCCCTCTCAGCTCTCCCTGAGGGGCCTCCCTTTCTTCTCCCAGCTCTCATGCTGGGAGACCGTTTCCCCGTCTCCCGCCCAGGACCCTCCATCAACCATCTCCCACCCCCATGAATGCACAATCCCTGGACCTCAGCAAAGTCCCCAAACGTACGACTCCAAAGAAGAAAGAACATGAAGAAGACTAAGAAAAGAAAAAAAACAAGAAGAGAGACATAGATAAAAGCAAAAGAAAAGATAAAAGACAAAAGGGAAAGAAATGTTCTATCTGCTGGTTGCATAAAAAAGGGAAAAAAGATTACTTAAAACATTCAGTCCATGATAATATCAATCCAGTATTTATTTTAAGTCAAAGTGTCTCAGAATCATTTGTTTCTTTCCCCCACTTTTTCTAGCTTTCACCAGAAGGGAGTCAGAGGAACAGAGAAATAGTGGTAACAAGAGACAAAATTCTAGGCTTTAAAGATGAAGTAAAAAGTGACAGATCACTGGGTCCAGATAGCACTCACCCAGGAGTTGTTAAAGCGCTCAAATGTCAAATTGCTGGTAAGCTTAAAGACACACACACACAAAAAAAAAAAACCTTGTCACTAAGATCAGCCCTGGAAAGTGGCCAGTTGTTAGATTTCTTTTAAAAAAGGTTTCTAAGAGAGGATATGATGAATTACATGCTGGTTAAACTAACATCTGCTTCCAGAAAAACTGGCTCCAGAAGGCATTGTTGCCAGAAGATATAATTGCCAGATATATAGAAGGACGAGTCTTGCTGAAATGGAACCAGCATGGCTTCTGCAGGGATAAGTCCTAGCAAAGAAAAGAAAAAGCACTTACCGTACTTTTCTCTCTATAACATGCAGATTTTTTCTCCTAAAAAGTAAGGGGAAATGTCTGTGCGTGTTATTGAGCGAATGTGTGGTCCCTGGAGCCGACCCTCCCGAGCACAGGGGCAAAAATCAGGCAAAAATCCAATCGCGTGCGTCAGGGAGGAGGGAGCTGAGTGAGAGAGGAAGCTGTTGCTTTCCTGCATTCTGCCTCAGGATCTTACTGCCCACTCTCTTCTGTTTCGGTTGCTGTTTGCTCAAACGGAACAAAGAGCAGGCAAATCCCCTCCCCTCCAGGCAAGCAGAGGGGAAAGGAAAGGATCGCGTCCTTCCTTCTAATTCCTCTCCGTGCTCCGGTGCTGCTGCGTCCAGGGAAGCATTTTAGGGACTCGCAGGCAGCCGGAAAACATGCAGGTGGGAGGGAGAGAGAGAGAGAGAGAGGGCTGGCTTGGGTGGGTGTGTGGGGAAAAACTTTTGCCTTCCTTTCCTCCCTCCCTTTAAATCCCTCTCCTGCATTCTTAGCCAGCTGCTTCTCTGCACGCCCCTCTCGTGCTCCTTGTCCCTTCTGTGTTTTTCCTTCCCTCCCCACATAAAACATGGTTACAAAGCACGGATCCACATGGATCCTCAGGATCTTTGCATTGGGTCACCCCAAATTCACCATCAGATCACATAGCATGTCCATGGCTACAGCCTGCACCAAACAAATCACGCACCCACTGTTGCGTGGGGCCGCAATGGTGCAAAAACGTGGTTACAAAGCACAGATCCACAGGGATTCTCAGGATTTTTGCATTGGGCTACCCCAAACTCACCATCAGATCACATGTCTGTGGCCACAGCATGAGGCACAAAAATGATACATCCACTGTTTCATTCAGATTTCCCCCCCCCTTGTTTTCCTCCTCTAAAAACGATGTTATGGTCAGGTGCGTGTTATAGAGCAAAAAATACGGTATTTGCACAGGACAAAGTTCACCTTTCCGCTGAGAGGCTGCCATGCACTTTGCCCAAGAATGGAACATTTCATGCAGTCCAGAGATTTGAGAAGAGGAGGAGCCAAGACGGAGCGTCCAGCTGCTCTGCTTTGCCTCTCAGGGTTCTGTCCGCATCCTCAGGCTGCTAAGTCCAGAAGGAGCCAAAGGGGCCCAAGAGAAATCGGCTGGCCCTCCTCCGCCTGCAGCCCCCAGTCTGAAGGGAGGGGAGCTGCTTCATCTGCAAAGACCCTGAGGCTGCCCAGAAAAGCTCTCCTGGGTGAGATGCCATGGCGGCTGCCATCGCCAGAGGGACAGCTGCCCCACCAGCTCCAAGGGCCCTTCTTCCACCTCTCAAGTCCCCCCTCTGGTTCTTGGCCTTTGGTTCTGTTGCGGCAGGACGAGAAGCCTCGTCTGCTTGCCGCTCAGTTCAGTCTCTGCCCTTAAGTGGCCCCCATTTCGCCTCCCAGGCTGTTTCCTCTTTCCTCTCCGTTGCTGCTCAGGGTCTGGTTGGCGAACCCAGCCCAGGAACAGAGAGGCCGGGTTTTCTGTAAGGGGCTCAGCCTGGCAGCGGTGCCCTGAGCCATACCTTCCGAATCTCCACAGGGCTCTGGGGACCTCAGGCAGCCCCACCCCTGATAAAGACCCTGAACTGGCATCCCTCCCCTCCTTCGTCCCCCTGCAGCCCCTCAAAGCAGAGCTGGTTCTCTCAGGAAAGTGCCCCCTGCCAGTTGCTGATGCCAGCCGGGCATCGAACGAGAGAGGCTGGGAGGTGTCTTGGGAAGAGGCTCTGGACCGCCTTCCTTGTCTCCAGTATCTGGAAGGGAGAGCTCCCCTTGTGTGACTGCACCCCTCAGAAACCCACCCCATTTGGAGTCCCCTTCCCTCACTGTAGCTGGCTGTGCATGTGGGGTTCTCCAGGGCAGCCCCTGCCTCCTGCCCCCCTCCACCCATCTGTATGCACCTGGTGGGACTCGCTTGTCTGTGATCTGGGGGGGGCAGGGGGGTCTGCCCTCTTCTCCACTGACCAGGACAGGTGAGGTCCGCCCCCCCCCCCCCGTTGGCACCTGCCTCTTCCTCCTGCCCACCCTTTCCTTCCCTCTCCTTTTCTTTCTTTCTTTCTCTCTCTGCCATCTTCCTGCCTGTCGGGACGTCTTCGGCGCCTCCCTTCTACTCCTCCTCCTCCTCCTCAGCTCTTCCACCCTAGAAGAGAGCATGAAAGAGTATGAGCAGGATCTGGCCAGGAGGCTCTACCAAGCCCGCCAGCAGGCACTGGGGGGGCAGGGCCCTGCTGCTGCTGCTGCCGCCGCCGCCACCACCACAAGAAGCCCTGGGCCAGGGGGCCACCCCAGGTGTGCAGAACTTCCACACAACCCCACCTACACCCCAGGGCCCGCACAGCCCCAGAGGTGCCCCCCAGGTCCAGAGGGGCAGCTGGGCCACACTTGTGCCGCCACTGGAGAGTCTGTGCTCTGCCTCCTCTGCTCCTCCTGTGCTGGACAGGCGTGTTTGCCAAGCAAGAGACCAGGCTGGGGCAGATCTGCACCCTCAGCTGCTCCTGAGAGCCTCCGCTCTGGATGAAGGAGGCAAGGGGGGCCCTTCTGCTCTCTACCAAGTTTCTGCCTTCTCTGCAGCAATGGGGGCGACTCCACTCAGCACCTCCTCCGTTGGCCAAGTGAGGAGGGCCCTGCAATGTCCCCCCCCCCCGCCCCGGGTGACGGTTCTTGTCTTGCCAGCCCACCCCAGGTGTGTCAACCTCTCTTCCTCCCACCTGGCAGGATGAAGTCCCTGGAGCAAGATGCCCTCAAGGCCCAGATGGTGATTGCCAAGTCCAAGGAGGGCAAGAAGAGGTCCACCCTGGAGCAGCTGGCGGAGTCTCCCTCGCCCGCCCCCACCCCCTCGCCCACCCCCCTGGAGGGTAGGTCACCTTCTTTCATGGCAGTCTGGCTTAGGAAGGGGAGCCCACAGCGGCTCAGAGAGGAGGCATGGGCTTGATGTCTCCCTCCCGCCTTGCATAATTTATCCTCTCATTTCTCTCCAAATCCTGTCTCTTTCAGACTGCACCACCCGGGTCCTGACTTCTCCAGGCAGGCTGGTAAGGAGGGGGACCCAGCACAGTCATGCTTCAGAGGAGGGGGGCTGTGAGCATGGAGGTCCCTGTAGCTCTTCAGGTCGGGGGTGCGCCTGGCCGTGGCCCAGAAGGCTCCCTCCTTGCTTCCCACACTGCTCCCTCTGTCTTGGGGGGTCCCTGGTGCTCCCTCTTGCTCTGACTCCCCCCACCCGGTCTCTGCTCCTGCCCTGACCAGCACAGCCAGCCTCCCCCTTTGGGGAGGGGGGCATTCTGTGGGCCTCAGGCATGACCTCATTGCTGCTGCACTCTGTTGTTGGCCAGGGCAGATGGGGGGGGGGCTTTTAGGGAGTGAGACCCTTGAGGAGGTGGGAAGATGGCTGCCACAGGGAAACTTCATGAGGGAGCTCCTTGATTCCCCCCCCCCCAGTCCAGCCCTGCAGCCTGCCAAGAAGAGCAGCAGGAAGGGCCCCGCCTGCCCCCCCGAGCCTCCCCTCCTGCTTCCCCACATGCTCCTTCATCCTCTTTCCCCCTCTCTCTTTCTGCCTTTTCCCTTCTTTCTGCCACTCCTTTGGCCCTCCAGTCTGTGCCTGAAAAGAAGTTTCTCTACAGGGAATTTGCTGCCATTCCTTCTTCCAAACCAGTTTATGAAATCCAGGTACAAGCTGCATGTGGTGGGGGCAGTCAGGAACACACACACCCCTGGCAGTCGGGGTCTGATGCTCCACCTCCTGCCCCCATCTAGCCTGGGCGGGGGGAGGGTAAAGTCCTGGGGGGTCATTGGCAGCCACTGGGGCTTAGGCTGGAAGCTGCCCCCAACTCAGAGCAGAGTCCCAGGCCTTGTGGGAACCCTGCTGCCCCTCCTTCCAAGGTCTGTTGGGGGGAGGTGACAGGAGAGGCTACTGAAGACCCCTTTCAGGCAGGCCAGGCTGCCCTGTAATGGCTTCTTGGCCCCCTCCCTGCCATCTCCAGGCCATGTCACAAGGACACCCTCAAGCCAGGCAGGTGTTGTGCTGGATCCCGCCTGGCAGCGGCTTTAGGCTGCTGGGCTCATCCTGGCTCATGATCTGGCTGGCTCTGCAGCGCTGGTGGCGAGGGGGCCGTTTGCTGCCTGCCTTGCCCCTCTGCCTTTCCAGCCATCTCCTTGGAGGCTCCAGAGACCAGTTGGTCTCTGTCTTGGGAAGCCTCCGCCTGCCAGCGATGGCCAGCAGGGCCTGCCCTTAGGAGGCCCTCCTCCCAGCAGTGTCTTGGGGTCTGGGGGTCTCACAGATAGGGAGCATGTGAACCACACAAGATACGTAACGGGCTCTGGTGGGATCTCTTGCCAGATCTCCCTGGCCCCACCTCATGCCCGACCTGCTTTTCTGTCCCTCTGCCTGGCGGGTGGGCAGGGGGCCCAGAGGCTGAGTGATGGGCACTTTAGCACCAGGCGCCCTGGCTCTGGAATTCCTCTCTTGCCTCTGGGGCCTCCTGCCTGCTCTTCTCTGCACCCCCTTTCTCCCCCTCCCACCGCATGCTCTGTTCTTCAGCACCTGCTCCCCACCCCCAACCACGTGGGAACGGGCAAGGGGTGCTTTATGTCCTGGGGGGCAGGGGGTGGGGAGCAGGCAGGGACTGATCCCGCTTTGCACTGCCCTTCCAGACTCCAGATGGCGGAAGCACCTGCAGACTCAACGATGCCAGCAGCTCAGGTGAGTGCCCAGCTGGAGCCTCCTGGCCTTGGGTGCTGCCACCAGCGCTTCTCTCCTGAGGCCTCTGCTTTTTCTGTTCCTTTCTAGAGTGAATGGTCAGCTGAGCAGCAAGGAGCAGTGGGTAGGATGCCCTTGCACTGCCTAGGAATGGAGTGCTGTGATGAGCATGCAGTTGGTGGGGTCGGGGGGCGGGTCAGATCCTGCCCAAGGAGCTGGGAGTGGCCCAATGAGCATGCCCAGCCGCCTCCCATTTTGGTTTGGAAAGAAGTTGGGGGTACCCTCAGGGACCCTGATGCTGGAAGCCTAATTCCAGGCAAGGCATGAATGTGTCTGGCAGGCAGGAGGGGGGAAGTATTCTCAAAAGATGGGGGGCTTTGTGGAAGAGCATTGAGCTTGCTTCTAGGTGTCAGGCACTGGTGCCATCTCTGGGGGGTCCTGAGGGTTTGGGCACCCACAGAGTGTCTGCTGTGGGTGCCCCGCCCTCGCGTTGCTGTTGGCCTCTGCCCCCCACCCCTTGCCCCCAGCCTTACCTCTGCTGGCTCTCTGGCACTGCAAGTGGAGACGGAGCCTCTGTCGTGGGGCCCCTGTTGGGGTCTGCTGCGGCCACGGACGTGCTTCTGGGGTGCAGTGGAGGACTTGCAGCAGAGGTCTTGGCCTGGTTGCCACGGCGGGGGTGGGGCGCCGGAGTGCCATCTCCATGGGGCCATGGGCACCCAGGCGCCGCTGCCCCAGCCCCGTCATGAGCGATGTGACGTCATGACGTCATGCACATGCACCACTGGGCACCCACAGTCTGGGGCCCAAGTTGCCACCTCTGGTCTCAGGAAGCTGCTTTGGAGCAACTGGCTCCCATTCTTCCCCGGGGTGTGTGTGTTGGGCACAGCAAGTGGACCTGGGAGGTGTGTCAGCGGGGAAGTTGATGGCTCTGCAGGATCCCCCCACTTCTGACTGCTCGAAAGGAGCTCCTGCTCCGCCACCAGTGAAGCAGAAGGATCTCTGCCTGCCTTGGGTTGCCTGTCTGCCTGTTTGTCTGTCTGTCTGGGTGTTCCTGAGGTCTTGCTGTTCCCGTTTTCCAGTGCAGGCTTTGCGCGCCTCAGTTCAGCCCACCTGAAGCTGGCTGGACACTGCCTGGAAAGCGGAGGCCTCCCAGTTCCCCACCCCCTTTGGGGGCCACAGCCAGTGCAGGCAGCAGAAGGGCCCAGCCTGGGGGCTCCAGAGCCTCCTGCAGCAGGCAGTGCCCAAAGGGGGCAGGGGGCAGAGGTTGCCCTGGGCACCTCCTGAATCAAGCCAGGCAGGGGATTGGGGTCAGATGCTGCCGCCCCTTCAGCCCTCCATGACCTCTTTCCCTCTGCTCTCCCCCCACTCCAGTGAGCCAGGAGCAAGATGGACAGGCAGCAGCCCAGGAGCCCCTTGGGGCTCACGACCCGTCGACTCCCAGCGCAACTCCCCCTCGGGAAGAGATGGGGCTCTGCAGCAGCAGCAGCGGCAAGCGCAAACTCCGACCAACCCAGCACAACCTGGAAACTGCTGTCCCCACATAGTAGACTTGCCCTTGGGGGCTGTTAGAAACACCACCAAGCCAAGTGGGGGGTCCGCTCTGTGGACAGTGTGGTGATGTGGCCAGCGGGCTCCCAGGTGGGCCTGGACAGAACAAGCTCCCTGGCGCCTCAGCTGGCATCTTGTGGGCTGTGACTCCCCCTCCTCCTCACCCAGAGGGGCAGGTTGTGAGCAAACGGGGGCCGAAGAGAGCAGTGAGAGGGGCGGGGGGACCCATGCAGGGCATGTGTGCGTGTAAATATTGGGTGGGAGTGTGTGCGTGCGTGCGAGGGCGGGGGTGCCCAGGTCTGCAGCTGCTTCAGGCTGACCACTGTTTGCCGAGGGCCCGGGCCCAGCTGACATTTGCCAAACAGCGAGGGGGCCACTTGGGAAACACCAGCTGTCCTACCCCCTCCCTGGCAAAGGGCAGCAGAGGGACAGCACCCTTGTGCAGGATGGGGAGGGAGAGGGGGAGTTATTGCCAAGTGCTGCCATTTTCCTTCTCCTTCTGGGGGGCCATCCATGCCGTGAGGGGGGCATGGGTGGAAATGGGCACTTCTGCCTCTTCAGCAAGGGCCGGAGGGAACGTTTAGGAGCTGCCTGGTGCTAGCAAACGTAGAGCAGCGTGGGAGCAAGAGTAGGAGCAGGCTAGTTTCATTAGGATGGGGTGAAGCAGATAGAAGGTACAGGTAAAAGGGGGGATTTGGTGGTTGGGGCGCAGGGAGAGGGGTAGTGCAGGGTAGGGCAAAGATGTTGGGGCACAGGTTGGCGGCCGAGGGTGCTCCAGCGAGGGCCAGGGCTGCTGCTTGCTCTGCCTGCTGGCTCCAGCCTCGGGCCCCTTTCTGAGAAGAGTGGCGCTGCCTGTGTGGGCAGTGGCTTTGCCTCGCTCCTGGCTGGGTGGTGGTGAGCAGTGGGTGGTGCTGGCTGGCGTGTGTGTGTGTGCTCATCACGTGTGCAAACTTGCCAGGCAGCCTCTGCCAAAGGACAAGATGCAGCAGCTCCTCATGCCAAAATCAGAGGATCATTTTAACAGAACTTGTGTTTGTCTGCAGAGGGCGAGAGGGGAGGCTTCCCTCTGCCTGCCTCTCTCAAGCTGCACAGTGGCTGCTTCCACAGCAGCAGTTAGAGCTTTTTGATTTTAATCTAATTTTAGCATTTGCTTTTAATGAGCAATTTGGGAAGTGATCAGGCAGGGTTTCCGTGACTAACATACAACTTCTCTAGGTGCTGGGCTGTGGCATGTCTCTCTGTCTGTCTCCTCTCCCAGAACACTCCGAGGGAGATCAAGACTGTAACTAGTGACATTTGTACAACCAAAGAAATCTATTTTGTGGTTCAAGGACAATAAAGTTTACTTTACATTTTAGAAATGATGCTTCTCTCTTGAGCTTGCAGAGCCTTTGCCTCACTCACCTTGTGTTGTCCAGGTTGTTCAAGCCACTCCAAGGACTCGGGCTTTCAGCGGCATGAGGCTCATCCCACTGAGTCCTGCGTCCTGCTCTCACACTGACCAACCACAAGGGCAGGAGCGGGGTGTTTGTGGAAGGCTGCCTCTTTCTTGGGAAGTCCTGGGCCAAGTGAGCGAGTGCCAACCATGTCTGGTGTCTCCACCCCACACATTTCCCTCCCTTTCCTCTCTATGCACACTCCCTAAATTTGTTCTAGGAGAGACCCCTGCAAGGCCTGGTGCATTGATGTGTAGTAGAAATTCTCAAGAGGCACCTTTTCAAGGAAACCTTTATTTGCATTCACGCCTGCCTGCCTGCTTGCAAGAGTCAAGGGGAATGAGTTGTGCTAAGAAAAGGCTTCATGGCTGAGGTGAGGACTGGCCCCAAGGCTTTGGGATGTACTTTTCACAGGGCAAAGGGACGCTGGTATGAGAAGGGGGCTCTCCGAAAGCCTCGCTTTCTAGGGGGAAAAACAAGCAAGTCTTAGTGAGGCTGCAGCCTGCTAAGGGCCGCAGCTTCACTTGGGGGCCAGCAGCACCTGCAGCCACTGGTGGGAGCTGGTAACCACTTGCCCCCTTGCTTTGCAGGTAGCCAGCTCTTTGCAGAGAACCTGCAGGGTGCTGGGCCTACAAGATTCATTACAGGACACAAACCCGCTGCTCAGGTTTTCCTTTAATGTCCAGCACTGGTTGAGGCCGCCTGCAGTGCATTGCCTACCGGGACAGGATGACCTGGATCGGAAGGAGCCGCTGCAGCATCTCTTCGGGAGGATGCTGCTGTTTAGTTACAATGAAGAGTTTGAATTTTTCTATTCGAGCTGCTTGAAACTCTGTCTCTGCATATTCAGGCCCATCTGTTGGCCTCCGTAGGGAGAGATACCTGCAAGATTGCAGACAGAGCAAGGCGGGAGTAAGTCTCATAGAAAGCGGCCCCTGTGCTGCTGCTGCTTGGGGGGCAGGGGGAGGAGGACCCTTGACCTTCCACGCTGCCTCTTGGCTTCCTAAAGCAGGACCAGTGCTCTGGGCAATGAATATATTCGCTCGGTGGGGCTTGGGGGCATCTGCTCACGGAGCACAGGGCCATTAATTTCTGCCCAAAGCATCCTGCTCTTCATTTCTGTGCCACTTACTATACAACAAAAAGAGTACCATCCGCACCCAAGTGGGAGGTGGCAAAAAGCTATGACAAGTCTGGAATTTTGCAGAAATAAAAAATCTGGTAGAAACCCACAAAAGAATGAAGCTGCAAGAGCAGGTTGAAATAAATCTCCCATCGGTCCTGGGGTGGGGGGTTGGGACTTGCATGGCAGGCTGCCCAAAGCCTGGCTGGAGCATTAGAAGGGTCATGGGGGAAGCAAGTGCCCAGAATGGAGAAAGATGGGAATGAGAGAGAGAGCAGACTGAAGGAGTGGGAGCAAGCACCCTCTCGGTAGGAGGCGGGGAGGCACTAAAGGTATTGAGAAAACCACTGGCTCTCTTGATTTGGGCACCCATTTGTCAGTTGACAGGACTGATGCTAAGAGTCGTCTGACAGTGGAGCAGACTCCCTTGGATGGTGGTGGGCTTTCCTTTCATGGAGGCTTTTAAACAGCGGTTGGAAGGTCAACTGTCCCACCTCTCATTCTGTAGGATCTTCTTGTCCAGCAGTGCCTCTGCCAAGCCTGGTTTAAGCCGTTCCAGCTGCTTCTTCACTGTGTCAAACATGTTCACCTCCATCATGTCAAAGACAAGGGGCTTCCCATATCTGGAGGAGACAGGAGAGGGCAAGTCTTTGCCTCTTGCTCAGTGGACCAGATGCCTTTGGATGCTACCTCACTCCTGCCACGGCTGTAGGTCATCAGGTGGCAGCAGCAGTAGTGCTTCTCTCCCCCAAGTGTTTTTGCCTGGCAGTGGGCAGCCTCTCTGCCCGGCATTTGGCTTGTGTCCCTACCGTAGAGAGCCCAGCAATGCCAGGCGAATGGTCTCCTCAGCCATGTCGCTGGGGTTCACCGTGTTCAGAAAGTTGGTGTCCCGATAGCGCAGGAAGATGGCTGCCTGCCCAGAAGGCCACCTTATGGGGAGAAAGCACAAGAGGGAGCAAGTCTTCCACACTGCCCAGCAACTGAAACTTCATGGGCAGGGGCCTCAGCAGCTGGGAAATGGGAGGGGCTAAGACTGTGAGGCCAAAGAGGGGGCCTTTCGGTGCAGGGAAGGGGAGGCTGTGGGAGATGCTGGCCAGGACCCCCAATGTCTAGTGAAAGTGCTTTCCCTTCAACTCACCGTCCATCTGCATGGATTTTCCCACCCACATCTTTCAAGAGCACATCATCCAGCTCCTGCACAAAGCACTTCAGGCCATGGAACTCTTCTGCTGACCCTGAAAAACCAGCACAACTCTGAGCACTGCTGCACTGTGGTCCTGACATGGCTCACTGCAGGCTCCAGACACCCCTTGATGCTGCAGCACCGACAGTAGCAAGGACCAAAGCAAAAAATGGATATTTCAAGGATCTTCAAATATCCAAAGGGCTGCCAGATAAAAGATGGAGCAAGCTTGTTTTCTCCTGCTCCAGGTGGTAAGACTTGAACTAATGGATTCAAGTTACAAGAGATTCCAGCTAAATGTAGAAGAACTTGCAACCCTTGGAGTGAGTGGACTCAGCTGCAGAGGTTTTAAAGCAGACGTTGCATGATCATGAGATTCTTACATTGCACAGGGCTGGACCAGATGACCCTTTAGGTTTTTTCCAACTCTCTATCTCTAGGATTCTATGAAAATAAAAATGCTGATATCATAATGCCTTTATACCAATCTCTGGTGTGACTGCATGTGGAATGCTGTGTCCAGTTCTGGTCATCGCTCTTCACAAAGGATACTGTAGAATTGGAAAAGGTTCAGAAAAAGGCTGCAAAAATGATCAAGGGGGAGGGATGGAGCGACTCCCTTATGAAGAAAGGTTATAGCGCTCGGGACTTTTTAGTGAGTAAGAGGTGACATGCTAGAAAAGCATAAAATTATTCATTGTATGGATATGGTATGGATAAAACAGATAAAGTTTGTCTCCCTTTCTTTTTTTAAGTTTGTCTCCCTTTCTCAAAACATTAGAGCTCAGGGACATCCAACGAAGCTGAATATTGGAAGATTCCAGACAGATAAAAGGAAGGACTTCTTCACACAGCCCATAGTTGAACTATGGAACTCACTGCCTAAGGAGGCTTTAAAAGATTAGAAAATTTCATGGCCAGGTGATCAATGGCTGGGAATGACAAGTGGGGAAAGTTGCTGCTCCAGTCCTGCTTGTGGACTTTGCTTGGGGGCACCTGCTGGGCCACTGAGACCAGGAGGCCAGACCAGATGGACCTGATTCACCCCATTTGGCCTGATTCTGCTGAAGTGCTCTTCCAAAGTTCTTATGGGTTTACTCTGAGGCAAAGTTGCCCCTATGAGCTCCTTGGAACAGCAGGGCAATGCAAAGCACAAGATGTGGGCAGACCTCACTCTAACAGGCCTCACAGACTGGAAGAGAAAACAAAGCCATTAGAGGACTTTCCCAACACAAAGAAAACGGCCATCTGGAGCATCCCAGTTCTTGGATTGCAGGGGCTTGGTCCAGATGACCCTCGGGGACATTTCCAATTCTACAATTCTCTTGACTCTATGACTGGATCAGACTGGGAAGTGGCAGTTCTTCTCCCCTCCCAGAAGAATTGTTCCCAACCGCCCACCTGCTGGCACTGGACCACAAGCTTAACCTGAGTTAAGAGTGTGATGCAGCAGGAAAAAAAGAGCTAGCACTACTCTGGGCTGCATCAACAGAAGTCTAGTGTTCAGATCAATGGAAGCAATAGTCCCACTCTATTCTGCCTTGGTCAGACTAGACCTGGAATACTGTGTCCAGTTCTCGGCGCCACAATTTAAGAAGGATGTTGACAAGCTGGAAGGGGTGCAGAGAAGGGTGACCAAGATGATCAAGGGTCTGGAAACTAAGCCTTATGAGGAGCAGTTGAAGGAGCTGGGTATGTTTAGCCTGGAAAAGAGGAGACTGAGAGGAGATATCTCAAGGCCTGTAACAGGGAAGAGGGAGCAAGCTTGTTTTCTCCTGCTCCGGAGGGTAGGACTCAACCCAATGGCTTCAAGTTACAAGAAAGGAGATTCCAACTATACATTCGGAAAAAACTTTCTCACAGTAAGAGCTGTTCAGCAGTGGAACAGACTCCCACGAGAGGTGGTGGACTCTCCTTCCTTGGAGGTTTTTAAGCAGAGGCAGAGGTTGGATGGCCATCTGTCATTGGTGCTTTAGCTGAGATTCCTGCATTGCAAGGGTTGGACTAGATGACGCTTGGGTCCCCTCCAACTTTATGATTGTATGACCTCTGATTGCTTGAGAAGGAGCCTCATGCCTTTTGCTCACTTTGTCCTTCAGGGTGTGGGAGTGCTAGGCAGGACTTTTCTGTAGACCCGTCTCTCCCAGGAACAAGTCCAGCATTTCACTACACAGGACTGACCTTCCTGCATCTGCTCCCGCAGCTTCAGCCGGGCTAGGGAGACCTTTTCCTCAGCATCTTCGGCAGCCGTGCGCAGCCTCTGCACCAGGGATTCTGCGTCCGCAATAGCCTGTTGCAGAAACAGGTTGTCAGAGAAGCCCTCATTGTGCTGAGTGTGGCTGGCCTTGCCCTGTGGGAACTGGCCTCCGGGTGCCCAGCAGAGCCTCCTCTCCCTCAGGGTGGCCTGCAGTGGATGTCAGGCAGGAATCTTCCCAGGCACACCTTCTGCAGGCCAAGCAGGCACTCCCTCCACCAGCTTATGGGTTGCTCAACAGCACACAGCCAAGGTGCCAGGCCAAGGAACAGGAAGCCCTCGACCCCAGCTGCACAGAAGGCAGAGAGCTCAGGCTCTCCTACCCACTTGGATGCCAGCCTCATTGGTGGGCAAGGGCATGGCTCTGTGAGAGAGAAGCCTGCCTGCTCAGAGAGGCTACAGGAAGGTGGTGCTCACATGGAGGGTGATCTCCGCGTTGTCCATCTGCTTCCGCTGGCACTTGTCGTGCTCTGTGATCCTCCGGTTCAGCTCGCAGTAGGCCTGCTGCAGCTGCAAAGAAGATGAGCAGGCCCAGCCTTTGGCAAATGGGGAGGGAGGAACGAGGACACCCACACAGCTGGGGCTGCGGGAGGGAGGGCCCAGCCTTGGGTGGCTTCTCCCCATAGCGGGGAGGGCCAGGGCCCTGCTGCACAGCCCCCTCATGGCTCAAGGAGAGGGCATGAAATCCACCCCAGCGCCAGCAGGTGCCAAGGCAGGCAAGACCCGAGGGCCTTCTGGGAAGGAAGACCATAGAGACAAGGGGATGTCCGCACAGAGCTTCTTGGCTCCCACCTCCTTGCTGCATCTCTCGTGCTCCTTGGCCAGCTGCTCTACCTCCTCTGTCATCCTGGGGAGGGGAAAGAGGAGTCAGAGGCTGCAGAGACCCTCTTCAAGAAGTTGCCTCTCCTTCCCCACCAGCATGCAATGGGGTTGGACTAAATGGCCCTTAAGGACCTCTTCCAACTACAATTCTATCATTGTAATTGCTGGCAATATACATTTAATTCTCCTGATCTTTCTCCTTCTGTTAAGGAAACTTTTATCAATTAATAGTATTATAAAAAAGAAAACAACAGAGTAAGCGCGTAACAAATTTAACAAGAAAAGGATTTTTCTCCAAGTGTTTGTTGCAATAAGCAAGTCATTCTTGAACAAAGTGTAACCATTCAGTCAAAATTAAATGTAAAATCATAGCATGAATTGCCAAAACAAAGTAAGTACTCTCTTTCCTTCTGTTAAGAAAATCAGAAGATCTGAAGCAGCTGGCACGGCCATGTGAGCTGTCTGAGGAGAAATGGCAGCAGGAGCAGGTGGGGGGTCCAGCGGAGGGCAACTGCAGCCTCCTCCTGAGGGCAGCCACTCACTGATTCAATGGTAGTCACTGGTCATAGTAACAGTTGGCAAGGGGGAGAGCCTCCCTGCACCAGCCACCGCCTTCTGCCCTCCTCCTGCTCCCTCTTGCCCTGGCCATGGGGGCCCCTGGGAGCCCAAGGTGGGAAGGGGGAGGGCTCTGCCCCCAGAGCCTCCCTCCCCATTGGCAGGCAGGAGCATCTCTGGCTCCCATGGGGCAGGTGCCCTGGTGGGCTCTGGCATGTGCTGGCAGTGAGAAGGGGCCAACAGGCTGCAGGCAGACTCCCTTCGCTGCCACTCCCCAGGTGCTTTAGCAAACTCTTTCCTCCTTCTCAATCCTAAAGCCCAGCAAGGGCTTTCCATGAAGCTGAATGTGGGAGGCTGAGGACACACCAAAGGAAAGACAACTTCAAGTAGTTTATAAAGAAACACCAGATGTAGTGATGGCCGCCAATTTGGGTTGGAGACACATGAATGGTGAATAAGGTTGCCTGTGGTCTAATCCATCAGCAGCTTGCTCAAGCACCCCTCCCTGCCTGATACAGGACACCATGAGCTTGCCCCCCCCCTCCTTGAGTCTACTGACTGAGCTGTCCCTGGAATCCAACTGGCTCCACTGGGGTTGTTTTTTGTGGGGTCACCTTCCAGGCTGGGCCAGCACCTAGTGGCTCCAGGTGACAGCAGGTGAGCCGTACAATGGCTGCAGTGGGATGGGGGGGTGCCAGTGGGTGCCTTTGCAAAAGCTCCTACAGCTTGATCCTGCCCTGAGCCCTGAAGAGCAGCTGCCCACAAGCTGCAGCTTCCCTGGCAGGGCTCACCGTCTGGTCGCTGCTTCTTTCTGCTTCTTGTCCTGCTGCGCCCTTCGCTGCTCTTCCGCCTCCATCTTCTGGAGCATGGACTCTGTCAGGCTGATGTCCCAGGAGTTCAGCACAGCCACCAAGCTGTCCAGGGAAGCAATCTTGGGAGAGACAAAAGGGCTGTGGGCTTGAAATGCCCATCCAAGCCACCAGGCCTGGCATGCAGTGACAAGGGCACTCTCGCTCTCACCCTTCCTCTCTTCTCTCTCCATGGCTTCTTCAGGGACACCAGCTCCCCTTCTCTTTCAGTTACCGTATTTTTCGCCCTATAGGACGCACCGGCCCATAGGACGCACCTAGTTTTTTGGGGGGGAAATCAAGGGAAAAATTTTTATTTCCTCCCCAGGTTTGCGCAGCCATCCCTAAGCTAGAAGAGGGAGACGGAACGCTCCGTCTCCCTCTTCTGCCTTCAGGGACAGCCTCTCTAGCCTCCGTGGGGCAGCGGCTTGCCCCGCTGTCCCCCGAGTTTGTGGGGCTGGCGGGGCCCCGCAGCCTCCAGATCAGGTCGGGGAATAGCAGGGTGGCGGAGTTCCGCCTCCCCACTATCCCGCGAGCTTGTGGGGCTAGACCAGGTCCGGGAATAGCGGGGTAGCGGCGCTCCGCCTCCCCGCTATCCCCCGAGCTTGTGGGGCTGGCGGGGGGGGGGGAGAAGCAAGCTTGCTTCTCCCCCCCCCGCCAGCCTCCAGATGAGGTCGGGGAATAGCAGGGTGGCGGAGTTCCGCCTCCCCACTATCCCGCGAGCTTGTGGGGCTAGACCAGGTCCGGGAATAGCGGGGTGGCGGCGCTCCGCCTCCCCGCTATCCCCCGAGCTTGTGGGGCTGGCGGGGGGGGGAGAAGCAAGCTTGCTCCCCCCCCCCGCCAGCCTCCAGATCAGGTCGGGGAATAGCAGGGTGGCGGAGTTCCGCCTCCCCACTATCCCGCGAGCTTGTGGGGCTAGACCAGGTCCGGGAATAGCGGGGTAGCGGCGCTCCGCCTCCCCGCTATCCCCCGAGCTTGTGGGGCTGGCAGTGGAGAGAAGCAAGCTTGCTTCCCCCCCCCCCCCGCCAGCCTCCAGATCAGGTCAGGGAATAACGGGGTGGCGGCGCTCCGCCTCCCCGCTATCCCGCGAGCTTGTGGGGCTAGACCAGGTCCGGGAATAGTGGGGTGGCGGCGCTCCGCCTCCCCGCTATCCCCCGAGCTTGTGGGGCTGGCAGGGGGGAGAAGCAAGCTTGCTTCTCCCCCCCCCCGCCAGCCTCCAGATCAGGTCGGGGAATAGCGGGGTGGCGGCGCTGCGCCTCCCCGCTGTCCCCCGAGCTTTTGGGCTGCAGGCTGCTGCCCGCAAGCCTTGCGAGCCCGCGGGACATCCTGCCGGGCTTGCAAGACTTGCGGATAGCTTCCCGAAGCCTGGAGAGCGAGAGGGGTCGGTGTGCACCGACCCCTCTCGCTCTCCAGGCTTCAGCGAAAGCCTGCATTCGCCCCATAGGACGCACACACATTTCCCCTTCATTTTTGGAGGGGAAAAAGTGCGTCCCATAGGGCGAAAAATATGGTACTTCGCTCTCTTTCCAGGTGGCCTGGTGGAAACAGCCTACCTGGAGCTCAAGGCCAAGGAGAAGAGCAGCTGCTGGGGGAGGCGGCCGGGGTTGGTACCTGCTCTGGGGTGTTGCCGTCATCAGCATAGAGTCGAGGGTCAGCCCCGTGCTGGAGAAGCAGCTCCACTGCTGCCAGGTGGCCCGCAAAGGCAGCACGATACAAAGGAGTCCGGTTAAAAGCGCCCTTAAAAATAAAGGGGGCTGAAGATCAAACAGGGTTTACAGAAGGAAGGCAGCTGGAAGCGAAGCATCCGCAGGAGGCACATTCATGCCACTAACAATCTCTTTACAGTACACTCCAACAGTTCTCTAATTCTGTCAATGCAGGGAAAGCATCTGAGAACTTTTTACTCTTTAAAAAATGAGTTCTGGTTGCCTCTGGAATGGGGGAGAATTGGACTTGCAATATACCATCTGCTAGAACGACAGTTATTGGCTGCCTGTTACCAAGGAGTGAATCTTCAGCACAGACTGAAGACACGGACGTCCACTGCCTCCCTTGTGCATTCTGGCTGGATGGTGAGAAGAGACTAACTAGGAAGATGGATTCCCTGTGAGGTTCCATCCCAGGCTCTTCGAGGACATCAGAGGAGGGTCTTTCACCACTTGCTCTGCACTTGCTCTTCCAGCACAGCATGGCCCCTCAGGGCTGCAGAGGTGGAGTCTCCTCCTATTGCCAGAGGTGCTCTTGCTCACCCTCGGACTGACTCAGATGCCCTGTCATATTTATTTTAATTCTTGGTTTACAAATATTTCTATGCCACCAGGAAAAGCCAAGGGTAAGAGAGAAGAGTTTTATGTTGATGCCTCCATGCCGATGCTTTTGATGCCTGGCCAGGGGCGGGAGCTGCCACACCGAAGATGCAGCTCTGAGCGGACCAAAGGGAACCTCCCAATCCAGGAACAGCCGCAGCTGTCACAGGGCCATACTGTCAGAAGGTGCTCCCAGCACCTGAATCCACTTCTGCCTCCAGGGACAAAGATGGAGACAGACCTGTCCTCCGCCTGCATAGCTGCTCCTCCAGAGAGTGTGACTCCATCCACAACAGGCAACAGTCATATTTCCCAGACCCAGGAAGTGGTCAAAGACAACAGCATGGAGGACAAGGCTATCCGTGACTACTAGGTATGGTGGAGGCTTTGCCCTGCCCCCCCCCCAGCTGCTGGATCAGGCCAAAGGCCCATCGATGTTCTCAGAGTAGCCAACCAGACACCTCTTTTGGGAAGCCCCCATGCTGTGTGAAGACCTTTTCTTTCATCTGTCCAGCAGGCAGGCTCTTCAGCCACAAGCAAGAGGTCTCCTCCCCAAACTAACAAGGCACAAAGAAGGCGCAGGGAGCTCCGTGGGGAAGCAACCAGGTACACAGAGACTGATGCAGGGATTGCAGCAACCATCCATGCTCCCATCACCCAGGATGACCCACCTGCCTCCCAAACCACACCTTCCTATGTCCAAAGGCGATTCAACAGGTGCAGCGCCTCCTGCCTCCCCAACACTTTTCCATCCTGGCAAGGACAGGACTCCACACGGCACCAACCCGACCACAACCACACACACAGGAAAAAAATCTTAACTGTCTCCAACCCCTTATTCATCAGTTTATTCCTAATTTAAGCTGCTTAGAGAAAGAATTATAGATATGCAGCAATATATTTTATTTATTAACTGAATTTGTATACCGCTCTTCATCTGAATATAACATATGTTATATTCACAACATAAAAATAAAATGAGAACACAAAATAAAACCAACCAACAACCCCTTCCCACAAACACATTTAAAAGGCCATAGTCAGCCAGGGTCTGGTTAAGAAGAATCATTTTTGCCTGGTGCCCAAAGATATGTAATGAAGGCGCCAGGTGATCCTCCCCACAGCTTAGCTGTTCCTGATAAGTCATTACCACAATGCTATTTTATCTGACCTTATCTGTCAAGGGTTTGGTCCGTGAAGTGACATTACACATGGGACTACAGAACCCTTGGCCTTTGGCCCATCAGGTTACAAAAAAAAATCTTGTTTTAACAGTGAAATCCCTCAGCATGGGCTAAATACACAGAGAGAAGGGGGAGACAGAAAGAAAGCAAGACTCCTTCACATTATTAATTTGCCACGCAGAATTTCCAGCAGCACATTTGGCTCAAGCAAACTGAGCTTTGGTTGCTGTGGCCCCAACCCTGTGGGGTGCAAGGCTGCCTCCCCAGGACTCTGCCCTCTCTTTCCCTTGCTGGTTGCTGAAGAGCCAGTTTGAAGACCAGGCTGTGACCCTCTTAGGTATGCTGGCTGCCTCACCTGCACACCAGTTGCCAAGCCAGAGACACGAGAGGGGTGAGCCAGTGGCACTTGTGGCACCAGCCTTGCTGGCAATCCCAGGGGAGGGAGGTTTGAGGTGCTGGCCCACCACCCTTCATGTCAACTGCAAAGCAGCCTCCAGGAAAGCAGGCGGCTGGTCAGGGACACGGAATCACTCTGCCCCCCAAGCACCACCTTGGCTCTGGCTCAAGGCCACAACGCCTTTCACCCTGCTTCTCACCCGGCTGTTGGGGTTGGCTCCGTTCTCTATCAGCATCCGGATGGCGTCAGGGTGGCCCCCTCCAGAAGCCTCAGAGAGGGGCGTGTTGCCGTTGGCGTCAGTGCAGTCCACCATGTGGAGGCGATGTTGGAGGCGCAGAGCCTTGCCCCTCTCGTCTGTCCCCAGGCCGCTCTTGGTGTCCAGGTCTGCCACCTTGAGAAACCAAATCTGTGGGTCACAGTGGGGAAGGGACATGGCGATTCTGCACTGCGCCACTGCAGAGCAGGAAAGGGGGCCCTTGGCATGCAGGGAGCATGGGCTCCGCACCCAGAACCAGCATGGCACCAGCCTGGGACAGCCTCCCGGCCCCCCGCACCTGCCACCTCCAAGCGTCTTAGCAGCAAGACTTTCCTGGCATATATATTTTGAGGCTGCATGTCTTTGCTGGGTGAAAGAATGGATAAAGTTAGAAAATAGAGAATTGTTGGATTTAGAAGGTTATGATAATAGATTTGGTTGGCACGCATATTTATGGTATGAGGAAAAAAGAGTGCACAAAGGTTTTGAAAATCACATATTCCGAGGTCCGCTGATTGAAGTATGGAATAGGTACAAGAATTTATTAGAGTTTAAAACTCCATTTTGGGGACAAGAATTGACCAAATATGGGTAACTAGAGGAATGGCACCAAAGATAAGAAAAGTGGAAATCTGCCCAAAAACCTGCTCCGACCATAATGCTGTTAAGATGGAGATGAAACTAACACCAACCGGTTCCTTCAGATGGAGGATGAATGACACCTTATTCAGAGATGAAGAAGTGATTAAGAAGGCCCAAAAAACCTTGAGAGACTATTTTGAGATAAATATGAACACCAATGTTGAAAAAAGAGGAATCTGGGACGCAAGCAAAGCTGTTATGAGAGGGTTCTTGATACAACAGAATGCATTAAAGAAGAGAATCCAAAATGAAAAGAAGGATAAAATATTGGAGAAAATAAAGGAAAGTGAAAAGAAATTGAGAGCAAAACCAAAGTCGCAAGAGATATTGAGAGAAATAAAGTTATATCAAGTACAATATATGAAAATGATGAATCAGGAGATAGAATGGAAAATTAAACAAATGAGACAAAAGACATTTGAGTCGGCCAATAAATGTGGGAAATTATTGGCCTGGCAAATGAAAAAAAGACAAAAATTAAATACTGTTACAAATTTAGAAGTGGAAGGAAGGAATATACAGATCCCAGTTGAGATTATAAACTGTTTCCAGAGGTACTTTAAACAACTATATACACAAGGGCCACAGAAATTGACGTAGACCGGTTTTTGAAAACAAATGGATTACAAAAAATCTCTCAAGAAAATAAATTAATGTTGAACTATAAAATAACTGAACAGGAAGTAGAAGGTGCCATTCAAAATATGCAATTGGGCAAATCTCCAGGACCGGATGGGCTGACTTCTAGATATTATAGATCTTTGAAAGAGTGGCTATTACAACCTTTGAAGGAAGTCTGTAATGAAATATTGGAAGGGAAAAGGGCACCAGAGTCGTGGAAAGAGGCGTACATTACACTTATACTGAAAACAGAGACTGAAAAGACTCAGCTTAAGAACTACCGCCCTATATCGTTACTTAATGTGGATTACAAAATTTTTGCAGACATTTTGGCCAAGAGATTGAAAAAAGTATTGATGGAAGAGATCCATAAAGACCAAGCGGGCTTTCTCCCAGGAAGACACTTGTCTGATAATTTGAGGAATATAATAGACATTTTGGAAAAATTAGAAGTGAATATTAACACTAAAGCAGTTCTGATATTTGTGGATGCGGAGAAAGCCTTTGACAACATCTCTTGGAGCTTCATGAAGAACCTACAGGGGATGGGGGTAGGCCAAGGTTTTGAAAATGGTATAGGTGCAATATACTCTAAACGAAAGGCTAAATTAATTGTAAATAATGTGGTGACGGAAGAATTTAAGATAGAAAAAGGGACACGACAGGGGTGCCCAATCTCCCCACTGCTTTTTATATCGGTCCTGGAGGTTTTGCTGAATATGATTAGAAGGGACCGGTTGGTTAAAGGCATACAAGTCGGAGCCAAACAGTACAAACTGAGAGCATTTGCAGATGACTTAGTAGTGACGTTACAGGAGCCAGAATCTAGTACTAAAAGGGTTTTAGAACTAATTCAAGAATTTGGTCAACTGGCAGGATTTAAACTGAACAAGTTAAAAACTAAGGTTTTAGAGAAAAATTTAACACTGATTGAAAGAGAGAGGTTTCAGAATGAGACAGGCCTGACTGTGGTTAAGAAAGTGAAATACCTGGGGATTAACATGACAGCCAAAAATGGGAACTTATTTAAAGATAATTATGAAAAATGTTGGACGGAAGTGAAAAAAGATTTAGAAATCTGGTCAAATTTGAAGCTTTCATTGTTGGGTCGTATTGCTGTGATAAAAATGAATGTATTGCCTAGAATGTTGTTTTTGTTTCAAACATTGCAAATTGTGGACAAGATGGACTGTTTCAAGAAGTGGCAGAGAGATATTTCTAGATTTGTCTGGCAGGGCAAGAAGCCCAGAATAAAATTTAAGATATTAACTGATGCAAAGGAAAGGGGTGGATTTGCCCTGCCAGACTTTAAACTTTACTATGAATCAGCAGCTTTTTGCTGGTTGAAAGAATGGCTACTTCTTGAAAACACAGACATTTTGGACTTAGAAGGTTTTAACAATGTATTTGGATGGCATGCATATCTGTGGTATGACACGGTCAAAGCGCATAAAGCATTTAAAAACCATATTGTTAGGAAAGCACTGTTTAATGTTTGGATAAGATATAAGGATTTGTTGGAAAACAAAACCCCAAGGTGGCTGTCACCGATGGAAGCGAAAGCTCTGAAAAGGCTCAATATGGAGGCCAATTGGCCGAAATATTGGGAAATTTTGGAACAAGATGGAGATAGACTGAAACTGCAGAGTTTTGAGAAACTAAAAAATAAAGTGCGAGACTGGATTCATTATTATCAGATAATGGAGGCATATAATTTGGACACGAAAATTGGCTTCCAGGTGGAAAAATCAAAATTAGAAACAGAACTGTTAGAACCCAAAACTAAGAATTTGTCAAGAATGTATAACTTGCTGTTGAAATGGAATACTCAGGATGAAACGGTGAAATCTGCTATGATTAAATGGGCACAAGATGTTGGACATAATATTATGTTTGCTGACTGGGAACAGTTATGGACCACAGGTATGAAGTTTACGGCATGTAATGTCCTAAGAGAGAATATTATGAAAATGATATACAGGTGGTACATGACCCCAGTCAAGCTTGCAAAAATCTATCATTTGCCCGACAATAAATGCTGGAAATGTAAAGAAACTGAAGGTACATTCTTTCACCTTTGGTGGACGTGCCCAAGGATTAAGGCCTTCTGGGAAATGATATATAATGAACTGAAAAAGGTATTTAAACATACCTTTTTGAAGAAACCAGAGGCCTTTCTCCTGGGCATAGTCGGCCAATTGGTGCCAAAGAAGGATAGAACTCTTTTTATGTATGCTACTACAGCAGCAAGAATACTCATTGCAAAATACTGGAAGACATAAGATTTACCCACTCTGGAAGAATGGCAGATGAAGGTGATAGACTATATGGAACTGGCAGAAATGACTGGCAGAATCCGAGACCAGGCAGAAGAGTCGGTGGAAGAAGATTGGAAGAAATTCAAAGATTATCTACAGAAATATTGTAAAATTAATGAATGTTAGAATGATGTTGGATAGTAATTAAGTGGTTTCCAGCTGTAATGCTTTAAGGGAATATGAAAAAAGGGTTATAAATAGGTAAAAATTTAATATTATTACTTTTAAAGGATTTGCTGAACCAACACATTAAAGTGGAATACAAAAAAGGGAGGTATGAGGAGGTCCGGGAAATAAGTCAAAGGAAAATAAGTAATGGAAAATCTGTGTGTTTTTAATTATTTTTATTTTGTATTTTTGTCAATTTTTTTCTTTTTTTCATTCTTATTGTAATATTTTAAAAAATCTTAATAAATATCTTATGGGGGAAAAAAAGAAATGGAATACTCAGGATGAAACGGTGAAATCTGCTATGATTAAATGGGCACAAGATGTTGGACATAACATAATGATGGCTGACTGGGAACAGTTATGGACCACAGGTATGAAGTTTACGGCATGTAATGCCTTAAGAGAGAATATTATGAAAATGATATACAGGTGGTACATGACACCAGTCAAGCTTGCAAAAATCTATCACTTGCCCGATAATAAATGTTGGAAATGTAAAGAAACTGAAGGTACATTTTTTCACCTTTGGTGGACGTGCCCAAGGATTAAGGCTTTCTGGGAAATGATTTATACTGAAATGAAAAGGGTATTTAAATATACCTTTCCGAAGAAACCAGAGGCCTTTCTCCTGGGCATGGTCGGCCAAATGGTGCCAAAGAAGGACAGAACTTTCTTTATGTATGCCACAACAGCAGCAAGAATACTTATTGCAAAGTATTGGAAGACACAAGACCTACCCACTCTGGAAGAATGGCAGATGAAGGTGATGGACTACATGGAATTGGCGGAAATGACTGGCAGAATCCGAGACCAGGGAGAAGAGTCGGTGGAAGAAGATTGGAAGAAATTTAAAGACTATTCACAGAAATATTGTAAAATTAATGAATGTTAGAATGATGTTGGAATGAAGCTAGGTGGTTTAAGCAGTAATGTTATAAAGGTGTAGGTAAAAAAGGACTGATAACAGATGAAAATTTAAAGTTATAGTATATTAAGTTAAAGAATCATGAGAAAACAAAGAGGGAAAGAAATTGCTGACTTAACTAATTGAACTGGAATACAAGAAAGGGAGGTATGAGTTGGTCAGGGAAACAAGGATATGAATGTAAGTTATGGAAAGAATGATCCATTTTCCTTTTTCTTTTTTTTTCCTTTTTAAGTGTCTTTTACTCTTTTTTTGCAATTTGTATTTTGTATTTTCTTGTATTTTTACTTTTTGTTTTTGTGTAATTCTTGTATTCTCTGAAATTTTAATAAATATCATTAAAAAAAAATCCATCCCCACACCCTCAGGCAGCGGCCCCCCAACCTCAGTGGCTTTTCAGAAAGAACACAAGAGCTGGCAAAACAAGCCCCACGCAGAGAGCAGGCCAAAAGAACAAACTAAAGGAAGCTCTGCCGTGCTGTGTTGGCGGAGACGGGAAACAGGACATACTGAGCTTGGTAGGCTCACCTGGGCCCAATCCAGGAAGGCAGCTCTTACACTCTAGCCATCTGGTCCTTTTTCCACTCCCTGCTTTGTTTCTCTGAGCAAAGCCATGGCATGGCTTTTACACATTTTTGGTGCTGAATAAACCTTGCAGCAACAACAGCAACTCCCCTGTGCTTTACTCCCTCACACATAAATTCTGGCTGCAAAGCCTGAACCTGCAGCTTAGAAAAGGCACAAAGAAGTCTCCAGCTCGGTGTAGTGACCTTCTGGAGTTGTGCTATGAAGCTGCTGCTGACACTGATGGGCTGAGCTGCGGTGGCAGCACAGAAGGTTCAGTTGCTCAGGGAACCTGGCTGTTGGACTGGTACAAAAACCTCACATGTGGGCAGACATCAGGGCCGCAAATTGTCTGGAGTCAGGGCTGAACACAGTGAGGCCCAGATTACTGACAACACCTAATTAGTCAGGGTGGTAAAACTAGTAATGTGCCAAAATCTGCCCTTCAATTTCTCAAATGTTTTCTTTCTATGCTAGAGAGGCTTCCATTTTTCTGCCTCATTCTCAGGGCACTTTAGATTTTCAGTGGATGCAGTGAGATTACCTTATTGCTGCAAGTTGGCTGAGGGTGGCCCAGGGGTCCTCACCCCCAGTAAACACTACTTCCGCACTCTGCAGGCCTTTCCTTCTGATATGAACAAGCCCTGAGGGGAAGTGACCTCATGGTGTCTCTGCTGAGCCTTCACTGAAACAAGGGCATGTGGGAAGGCTGCAGAGTGCAGGTCCCAGGGTGGGGTACGGGGAGAGGATTTGTGGAAGAAGAGAGAAACAATCAGAACAACTCCTGCCCAAAAAACACCTGGCTGCTACTTGGTACTTTGAGGAGCACCAGAATACGAAACAGGGCGGACGAAGCCTGGAGCCAAGTGGTACAAGTCTCACTCTGAAGCTGACCAAACACTGGTAAGAACACACAATCGTGCCTACCACGTGGCAGCGCAGGCTGCGAAAAAGGCTCATTTTGCAGCTCACATGGTTTCATCCGGGAGCCGGCTGGCAAACTTATTTTGGACGGTGCAGAGGTTACTGACTCCCAGTGCAAGAGCAGAACCTCTGGATTCCCCAGGGCGCCCTGTGAGCAACCGGCTATGCACTTTGAGTATAAAGTTGAGGGTGAGCTTGACTCCAGCTGAAGTACCCCGTGCTGCTACCGAGGTTATTTTGTGCAGTCGGTTTCACCTGATGCAGTCTCTGTGCCTTCCTTGAAGCCACCCCCGCTCTGTCCAAAGTGCACATGTGGTCCCTCTGTCCTCATTTTGAGACTCTAATTTGCCTGCACAGGCCATGAGATCAGGCGCTGCCAGGCAAACAGCTCAGAAGCCACAAGCCAAGGGTAGGGCTGAGTGATTCTGACTACAGCGAGGCCTTGCCCACCTCCTTCAGGACGGCCTTCATCTCTTCCACGTCCCCATCAAAGGCCGCTTCCAACATCCGCTTCCTCCTCTGCTGCTCCTCCCGCTGCTTCTTCTTCTCTTCCTCCTCTTTCTTTCTCTCCCGCTCAGCTTCCTCTCGCTCCCTCTTCACCAGCGCAGCAAAGGCCTAGGACAGAAGCCCATGGAGCCAACAGGCCAAGTCACGGAGAGGCAAAACACAGGAAGGCTTTCCACACTGATGGGCAGCGGAAGAGCATCCAGAAGAATGCAAAGCACGGGGAGACCACAGGAAGATCTGGAGGACTTTAGCCTGTGCTTCAAGCCAGAGATGTTTCCCCAGCAACCACCCTCACAAGCGAGCCCTGGACTGGATTTTCTGTCTCGTCTACAATGCCTTCATGTTGATGATGTCTGTCCCAGCTTCCCTTCCCCCTGGAGGGGGCTTCTCTCATGTTCCCAAAGCCAAGTGTCACCTCACCTCTCTCTGGAGGCGGTCCATTAACTCATTGTACTCCTGTCGCTCTTGCAATCGCCTCGCTCTCTCGCGACATGCCAAGATGCGGCGGAAGGCACTCTGCAACGTGAGCGCAGCCTTTGCTTCACGCGTCAGCTCTGAGGGCAGAAAGCAGAAGTGTAGGGCCATAAAAGGGAATCCCAAGGGATTTGCTGGTGGTTTAGGTCCTAGGAGGTGATGGCGCTTGTGGGATAGGGATAGGGGGCTCTCCAGGTGAAGGTTCCCCACGTACAGTCTATTGTCTTGCCTTACCTCAGTCCTGCTTTACAGCCACACCAGCGAAGCACTTTTGCAGCACTGAGCCAGAGAGGTACTTCAGCCTTGTAAATGAGCCTCCAAATGCTACTAGCCTGGAGGCTGGCAAAAGAGGGGGGCAATTCCATATCTCTGGAGACTTGGGCCCACAGGAGGGAGGGGGCAGGCCTCCCCTCCCCTCCCAGCCAGCCAGCTCGCAGCAGACATGAGCTCTCACACAGAGCTACAGTTACCAGGCAAGGGCGTAGGTACAAGGCTGAGCTACTTGCTCCTTTTCTCTGCTTCTTCAACTCTGGTGAAAAAAACTGAGGGGAACCTAGTCACAAACTTCCTGCAGAGAAAAGAAATTCTACACAACATGAAAAGGTCAGTCGAAGTAACATTTTTTGCTGGTCAACGCAGATTGGAGGAGGAGATGGCAGCAGGGTGTTCCCCTCAAACAGGTATTTTGAATGCAGAGATCTGGAGCCTTTCCAGACTCTGGTTGTTTCTGGAGTCCATCTGGCCTTGTTTCTGACTTCTTAGGATGATATTGTTGGAATTAGTGCTGTTATGTTTAAATTTGTTTTTTCGGCTGTATATCATTCTGGCACATTAATTTTTTGAGGCACCTAACTCGTAAATAAAACATAACCCTCATCATTTTCACAAGAAAGTAACAAACTTTAGTGCTGCTCCTGGTCCTCATTCCCCTGTGAGGGGTTTTGCCTTTAATGGCTGTCTATGAACACATGTCTATGAACACATTGTTCTCGAAGCTACAAACATGAGCCTGACCAAACTGCAGGAGGCAGTGGAAGACAGGAGTGCCTGGCGTGCTCTGGTCCATGGGGTCACGAAGAGTCGGACACGACTAAACGACTAAACAACAAATGAGCACATCAAATAAATGGGCTGAGCCCAACAGCTGCATTTGCTCTTCACTATTCCTTGTCCCCCTTCCTCTGCCATCCCTCCAGGTGTGGGGGGGGGGGTCAGAGCCTGCCTCATTTTTGTTCTTGCTTAACAGCTCTCCATGAAGTGCCACAAACAGTGGTGGGGCTGACTGTGGGAATAAGCCAGCCTGCCTACAAGGAGTCGGGCTCAGAGGAAAATCTTGCACCAAACCTGTTCAAGAGAGTCTCTGCTCTCCTCCCCCGCCATATTTCACCACCATTAAGTCCCTGCCACAAAGGCCTTGCAGACCCACCCACCCCGATTAGCGTCTGCTGTGCCGCTGCCTACCTTTGGGATGGCTGCTCAGGGACACTTCTTGGGGTCTGGTGCTGTTGCTTGGTAGGGCAGCATCTTTTCCATCAATTGTGGGCCCCGAGCCAGCGGGAAAATAAAAGAGAAACCAAATTCAAAAAATGCTAATTGTCACCGGGGTAGCTAGTGCTGCAGAAGACAGAATCCTGCCTTAACAGATTGGGGAACTCGGCCCAAGCTAAAAAAATGAACTTCAACAGGCGCAAATGCGAGGTTCTGCACTTAGGCAAGCGGAACCACAAAATACATTTGAGCTGCCCCGAATATATTATATATAGCATAGTACATTTTGTACACTCCTCATGACAAGCAGAAATCCTGCAGCACCCCTTGCTCCACACCCTGGACTGTGCAGTAGATCCTCACAGCTGGCTCTGCAGCAGAGCCTCAGCCCTGCCTTCCTCCTCCCCATGGGTACTATACCTGCCTTCACAGGGACCCCCTTTGCTGGAGCTGCCGGCTTTGCCCCTTTCCGAAGTGGAGGCTTTCCTGCTGCTGCCGCCTTCTTGGCACTCATCCCCCTGGAAAGAGAAGAGCAACAAGGTGAGCAGAGAGGAAGAGGGGGCTCTGCGAAACCCAAGGCGGCCCAACACGTCCTGAGCACACAGGTCATGTGTTCTTGTAGAAAGGCTCGGTCCTTTCAGAACAGTCAAGCTTTTTATCCCAAGGTGCATCATTAGTAAAATCTCCAGGAAACTTGGGCAAAGCTGAAGCAAAGCAAGTCTTTTGGATCTTGGATATCTGCGCCGTGACTATTTTTATTGCGCTTTTAAGACTGATGCTGTCAAGTTCTTAAAGAGATCAGAGAACATGTATATGATTGGCTGCAATATCGCCAGTTGAATGAGGTATTTAAAGAGGACAAAAAGAAGGGATTTAGTTATACTATCTCTAGATCTCAAAGAGAAAAAATAGAGGATAATACCTAACTTTTGAAGAAAGCGTATAATTTACTACTAGAATAGGAAACAAAAGATGAGGAGGTTAAATCTGTAATGATTAAATGGGCACAAGACCTAGGACAATATACAAATGGAAGACTAGGAGAAAGTATGGAAAATGAACTTAAAATTTACTGATTGTATATTGTTAAAAGAGAATTATATGAAAATGATGTATAGATGGTATATCACACCTGCAAAAATATATAGAACAGGCTACAATAAGTGCTGGAAATGTAAAGAAAAGGAACGTTTTTTCATATGTGGTGGAATTGCGAGATAGTTCAAAATTATTGGGATATGATTTATAATGAAATTTTTAAAATGTTTATGATAACTTTTGTTAAAAGACCAGAAGCCTTTTTATTAGGTGTTTCAGGTCAAGATCTGCCAAAAGAGAAGAAGAAATTATTTATGTACGCTACGAAAAATAATAATATAAAAAATGTACAAAATGAGAGGCACAAATACAAGATGGGTGACACCTGGCTTGAGAGCAGTACATGTGAAAAGGATCTAGGAGTCTTGGTTGACCACAAACTTGACATGAGCCAACAGTGTGACGCGGCAGCTAAAAAAGCCAATGCAATTCTGGGCTGCATCAATAGGAGTATAGCATCTAGACCAAGGGAAGTAATAGTGCCACTGTATTCTGCTCTGGTCAGACCTCACCTGGAGTACTGTGTCCAGTTCTGGGCACCACAGTTCAAGAAGGACACTGACAAACTGGAACGTGTCCAGAGGAGGGCAACCAAAATGGTCAAAGGCCTGGAAACGATGCCTTATGAGGAACGGCTAAGGGAGCTGGGCATGTTTAGCCTGGAGAAGAGGAGGTTAAGGGGTGATATGGTAGCCATGTTCAAATATATAAAAGGATGTCACATAGAGGAGGGAGAAAGGTTGTTTTCTGCTGCTCCAGAGAAGCGGACACAGAGCAATGGATCCAAACTACAAGAAAGAAGATTCCACCTAAACATTAGGAAGAACTTCCTGACAGTAAGAGCTGTTTGACAGTGGAATTTGCTGCCAAGGAGTGTGGTGGAGTCTCCTTCTTTGGAGGTCTTTAAGCAGAGGCTTGACAACCATATGTCAGGAGTGCTCTGATGGTGTTTCCTGCTTGGCAGGGGGTTGGATTCGATGGCCCTTGGGGTCTCTTCCAACTCTATGATTCTATGATTCTACGGCAGCAGCCAGGATACTGCTAGCACAAAGATGGAAAAGCGATGAAATACCAACAAAAGAAGAATGGCAACAAAAATTAATGGAATATGCTGAAATGGCAAAGCTAACAGAAAGACTCCGAGACAAAGACAATAGAGACTTTAAAAAAGACTGGGAACCATTTATGTTGTATCTACAGAAACAATGCAAAGAAATGGACTCAGTGGCAGGGTTTGAGTAAACACTTACAATGAACAAAACACAGAAAATATAAAGATGATGTTAAAATGATAAGAGAACAACAACATTTGATACAAAGAACTCAATATTAAGATATAATAAAGCAAGCAGGGGAAGGTAATACTTTTTTAAAAAAAACAGAAGAGGAAGTTGAAGGAAGTGGGGGGAATTTGGGGAACTGTATTCTTATTTTTTGTTATCTGGTATAGTATTATGATAAAAATGAAAAACTCAATAAAATTATTTTAATAAAAAAACCTGATGCTGTGAAGGGAGCATGACTGGCGACGGGCATGTGCCCGCTCTGCGTGTGCCCTGAGTTTGCCCAGGGGCCCCTCCCTTGTGTTAACCCCCAATGGATTCTCCCCCCCAAGCAGCTCTCCGGCCAAGCCTTGTTTGCCGGCTGGGCTTTCACATCTTCGCCCGCCCCGGTCGCTCATCCCCCCGAGCTCACGGCGCTCTGGCTTCGGACACGGGGCCCCTGCCGGGCGCCCAAAGCGGGCCCAGGACCCAGGAAAGCTGCCCGCGAGAAAGGCTCCTTGGCCTCCCGTCACGAGCGCGTTGCTGAGGAGTCAGGACACGGGTTAGTCGCCTCGTCTTGCCCAAAGCAAAGCAGCTTAGACACGCCTCCCGGAGATTCATCCTCATCATCCTCATCCTTTCCCTCCGGGGTCCCGGGGCCTCCCCTCCTCCCTCGCCGCTCACCCTCTCGCCGCGCGCGGCGTCGCCGGGCAACGGCAAAAGGGACGGAATGCGCATGTGCGGCTTGCCCGGCGGGCGGAGAGGCCACGCCCCTTCCCGGGTTGGGAGGGAGACCTCGGGCGCGTCCCGACGTGACATTCGCGCCCGCCTCGCCGTTTCTCCCGCGCAGCCGTCGCTCGGGCACCTGCGCACGTGACGCGGCGATGTTCGCGAACGAAACGGCCCGCCTCGCCGCTGCGGCGGAATCCGTGTCGGCGCCGCGGAGCCCCTTCGCGAGCCAAGCGGGGCGGGACGGGGGCAGCTCCGCCGGGGCCTCCGAGCTTGGGGGCGCGGGCCCGCCTGTGGCCCCGCGGGGCGGCAGCCCTTTTCCGGGCGCCTTTTAGCGGCCCTTCGGAGACCCTGCCCCGGCCCCCGTCGTGGCCCTTTCCCGGAGCAGCCCGAGCCCGGGCGGACGGGGGGGGGGGCGCGCCTGCCTCGCCGGAGACCCGGCAGGGCTGCGCGGCGGGACTCCGGGCTGGGCTCTCCCGCGCCGGCGCCAGGGCGCCTCCTGCTGCCCGGGCCGGAGGAGCGCTGGCTCGGCCCGCGGGCGCCCCAGCGGCGGAGCGGGGCTGGCCAGGTGCGTGAGTCACGGAGCCCGAGCAGGTCCGCCCGGCAGCCCCGGAAGCCCTGGGGCTCCTGCCCGGGAGGCGCGGCTTGGCCGGGAGCCCCGCTCGAATGCCTCTGTCCACGTGCCGCGGAGCCAGCCCCTCGCCTGCGTGAGAGAGCTTTAACCAATAAAAAATATATTGCAAGTAGAAAGGGTTTTTGCGCGGGGAACAATAGTAGTCTCCTTTGTAAGGATTCGTGGAATGGGAGACTGGGCACGTGAAATGGGCCGCGAACAGCTGGAAGGGATCCCAAGGCTCATCTAGTCCACCCCCCGCAATGCGGGACTGGTAGCCTCGCAAACGCTCCTCCTCCTCCGAGCAAAGCACTCTTGCCCCGCCTCAGGATCGTTGGCTCCCCACGACGTGGGTGATCTCGCCCTGAGACGCCCCCCCGGAGCCCGACACGTGTTTGTCTACGTGGGAATACTTTCCCTGTAGGACAGCCTCACGTCCGCCGGAGCGCGCGAGGGGGTTCCCCCTTCAGGGACTGCCCGGCGCTTTCCTTCCCCTCGAGCGGGGTCCGGCGCGGGGCAGAGGGGTCCCCGGAGGCGGAGGGCCCGCGACGAAGCCCCGTCCCCCGCGGGCAGGGCAGGGCAGGGCAAGCCGGGCCAGGCGAGGGCGGAGGCGCGGGAGGCGGAGGCGGCGCATCAGGAATGTGCCGAGCGAGCGAGGGAGGCGCGCCTTATCTCTCTCTCCCCCTCGGGCCGACTTGGCCGGCCAACTTCGCTCCGCGCCCCGCGCTGCCCTGGGTGGAGCTTGGCTGCCGCCTGCGCCGAGGTGAATCAGGCGTCGCGGGAGGAGAGGCAGCGCCGCCGCTTGCCGGAAAGAGGACCCGCGCCTGCCCCGGCTCACCTGGCAAGGTAAGGCGGGCGCCCCCGACGTCGAGGCCGCTCCAGTAGGCGCTGCCAGGCGGGCCGGCGAGGGGGCCCCCCCGGTGGGGCCGCGGCCCGAGCGGCAGCCGGGATCCCGGGGCCCCTCTTTCGCGGCGTCTCCGTTTGCCGTCGGGGAAACGGGGCCACCGGCCGCGCGGCATGGGCGACGGGCCGAGGTCCGCGGCGGACGGGCGGTGCTCTCGCGGGGCCAAGGCCGGGAGCGGAGGTCGGCGCGGCGCGGGGGTGTCCGCCCCCTCCCGGGCCGAGGGAAGAGCCTGTCCCGGGCGGGGGCTGGGCAGGGCCGAGGAGCGTCTGCCTGCCGCGGGGCTGGACTGTCGGGGCTCCTCCGCCGGGCGCAAGGCGACGGGTCCCGGGAGGCCGGAGGGGCGCCAGCTTCCCGGGCCGCCCGCCCGCCGGCTGGGAGTGCCGGCTCCTGTCCCGACACGTGCCGGGGCAGGCCGGCGCTGGCTCGTTCGCCCATCGGGGCCCGGGCTCCGGCAGGTGCTTGGCCCGGCGAGCTGGGTGCGGCCGCGCTTCGGCGAAGCTCGCCGCCGCCCCGCCTGCCCTTCCCCGGGAGCGGCCGCAAACTTCCCGGCCGGGACTCCGCGCAGCGCCTTCCTCTCTCCGCCGACTTCAGGTCAAGGGGGGGGGCACCTGTCCGAGATGCTGGAGTTGTGGGTCCTGCAGGGCAGGGGGCTCGGCTGGATGACCCTTGGGCTCCCTGCCGAACCACGATTCTATGGAGGAGGAGGAGGAGGAACTGCTTGCCTGCCTGCCTGCCTCCTTCCTTCCTTCCTGGCCTCCGCACTTCCAGGGCAGGAGCTGTCCCGGGAGGAGGGCAGGTGGGCCCGCTTGGGTGCGCCCCCCCCCCCCCGTCCAGCCTCAAGCCAGCAGAGCCTGGCTGAGCAGCAGCAAAGCTGGCCCTGGGGGTCATCGGACCCCCCTCTGCTTGCCAGGGCTCCCCAAAACATTTGCAGGCCAGTGTTCCTCTGAACAACCCCCCCCCCGCACACACACACACACTTTATCTGGGCTTCAGCTTCTAGCCAGAGCAGTGGGGGAATGGTGGGTCTGTCTCCCAAGATGGAGGAGGAGGGAAGAAGGGGGGCCTGCCCCCTGCAGGCACCTGTGAAGTCCCTCACCTGCTTTCTCTCCCCCCCCCCCCCACGTCATTTTGCTCTGGCTAACTTTGAATGAACAGGGCCCACCGTAGTGGTGTCTTGAGTGTAATTTAATTTTTGAATTGAAACAAGAAATGGGTATAATGATAGAAAAGCAATCACAAAACAATGAGAAAAGTCAAACTGAGCAGCCTGCTCTCAAGGTCACCAGCTGAGGCTCTGATCTGATTGCAAGTGTCCTAGTCATCCCAGGCGAGAGCAGAGACAGGGGCTGGGGCTGAACATTGGGGCTGCTACCAAGACCCTCCCACTCGCCCCCTGCAAGATGCATTTTGGAGCAGGACTTCCACAGAGACTATCACGGGCAGGGGGAGATTCACGCAAGAGGAGCCATTGCCTGAAGTTAACACCAGTTTTCTGTCTTGGTGAGAGCTGCAAAATGCACAAGTTGCACACTTTGGAGCCAACCTGAGCTGATTGGTTGGAAGGCCCCATTCTGCCCCATTGCATTTGTGCCCCTTTCTTTGGGAGCCAACATAGCAGTTGCCATCTCCTGTGTAGCCGGATTAGAAAACAGAGCCCCCCTATGGGTTTTTTAACTTTTTTAGTTATAATTTCTAGTACAGTGCTACCTCAGTTTACGAACTTAATTGGTTCCGGAAGTCCGTTCTTAAACCAAAACCGTTCTTAAACCAAGGTGAGCTTTCCCTAATGAGGCTTCCCGCCGCCGGTGCCCTTCCACCGTTCAGATTCCGTTCTTAGACCGAGGTAAAGTTCACAAACCGGGACACTATTTCTGGTTTTGCGGAGTTTGTAAACCAAATCGTTCTTAAACCGGACTGTTCTTAAACCAAGGTACCACTTAGACCCAAAGTCTAGAATGTATTCCAGATCTATTTGGCCACCTTTTTGTCTATGCTCCACACCAGTATTTCATACATGTGTTGTGTGATGATTTTGTTTTATGCCTGGTTTTCAATTTCAGTTTTAAAAAATAACGTTTTAGGATTGTGTTGTGAGGTAGTCAAAAGGATATTTTGTGGAACTGGATATTGTGGAACTAGAAAAGGTTCAGAAAAGAGTGGGGTGAGAGGGAACCTTCTTTCATATGTGGTGGACATGTAGAAAGGTAATAGTATATTGGGAAATGATTTATAATGAGTTGAAAAAATGTTTAAGATTATCCCCCCCCCCCAAAAAAAACACCTGAGTCCTTTTTACAGGGAATAATCTAGACAGAAATTCCTAGGTGTCAGGAAAAGTTATTTATGTGTGCAACAACTGCGGCCCATGTTTTGTTAGCCTAAAAATGGAAAGTGAGCGAGGTCCCAACTAAAGAGGATTGGCAGCTTAAGATGATAGACTATGCAGAACTTGCAGATTTATCACATATCAATAGGAGAGCCAGAAGGACATATATTTAAAGAAGAGTAGAAAACATTTATTGAATATATGGGAAATAACTACACAGCTGAAAACGCAGGCAGCATTAAGAGAAATTCAACAGTGTATATAATATTTGATTGATGTAAAAGTGGAAAACGGATTTCAATGGTTATAGTAAAATATGCAGGAACATATGATATGTAAAATGAACCATGCAAGGAGAAGAAGAGAAGTCTTTGGATATTTTGAAGTTTGTAAAATGTTTATTTTGAAATGTAAAATTGAAAACTTAATAAAAATTATTCTAAAAGAAAAGAGAAGAGAAGAGTGGGGGTGGAGCAAGTTCTCTAGGAGGAAAGGTTGCAATATTTGGGGCTTTCTAGCGAAAGGGGAGTAGTGATAGACTTGAACAAGGGGTATAAAATTATGTGCATTGGGAGGAAGTGAATAGGGAGAGGTCTTCATCTGTTTTAAAACTGGAGCTTGGAGGGACACCCGACCGTTACAGGGAACTTGCCAAGGGCTCCCACCTTGGCCTGGCACCCTTCTCCTTGCCCACCACCCGCCAGGAGGCTGCTCTTATCCTGCTCTCAGTCATTGGGTGGGAGGAGCCAGTGTGCGTTGGCACCTGGGTGTTCGTGGCCTGGTGGGGGACCAAGACTGTGCCCCTTCAGCCCCAGAACAAGAGGGAAGTGTGCACCCTGTTCATAAGAGCCCGCGTTTCCTTGGGGGCTAGCAACTTGTTGTGTTAAACCCAAAGCTGAGGTGGTTAAGGTGCCAAATTCTGCACCAGCCTTTGAAATGTGAAGCCTCAAATGTGTCCACAGAATGTAGGCGGAGGCCTCTAAAGTAATGGAGAAGTTATATGTGTCATGGCTGCCTGGAAACTCTGTGGTTAACGCGGCCTTGGGATAATTCTTCCCTCTCTATGCAGGCACCCAAGCAAACCCCCGCTTAGGTCATTGGCTTCAGAGGTGCTGGGTGAGCTCATTTTGTGTGTGAGGAAGGCGGAGAGGGGTCTGCTTGTCCCACGGGGGGAGGGGGTCCGCTTCCCCAAGACTCTCATGTAAGAGGTCTGGAGCAGTCCTGCGGCATCCCACCCCCCCTTTGCCCATCACACCCCTGCTTGGTGGGAAGTGGGGCTCTGCCCCCCTTTGGGGGAATTTCTAAGAGAGGGGTAGGAGAGCATGTGGCTGCACAGGAAGTAGCACCCAGAGGAATGCAGGGCTGTGTTTGTGGGGGAAAGGCCCAGCGGGGGAGGGGCTGCTCCATGAGCCCCCTGCTCAGAGCAAGGCAGACATGCTTCCCTGGCCTCCTGCCTCGGAGGAAGAGCAGGGAGCTGAATTTCGCACTCCCAGGGGCAGCCCTGGCACATGTATTGCTGGAAGGATGGCGAGGCAGCTGCCCACCCCATGCCTACCATGTCCCTAGCCCAAGGGCAGAAGGCTGGCCACTGTGAGAGCAGGATGGTGGCCTAGATGGGCCACTGGTCCGATGTCCTTATGTCTCGTCAGATGAAGAGCTCAAGGCCAGCCTGAGCCGCAAGCAGGACCACCCTCACCTGGGAGGGGGGCGTTTTGGTGCTGTGCTGGGACTGGGGGGTTTCCGGCCACCAGGTGCCCGCCTGTCTTCTGTGGGGCAGTGGCATTTGCTGGCAAGTTGGCCTTTCCAAGGCAGCCTGTATTCCTGAAGAAGCTTGACTTGCTGGGTCAGGAGATTCCCCCAGCTGCTGAGGCCAACCAGCCGCACGCCTAGAGGCAGGTGTGAGGGGAGGCCATCCTTTGGCTTCCAGCGATCCTCTCTCTGGCTGCGCTTGGGCCCAGCCAAGGGCTGCCTCCCCCCACCCCACCCTCTCTCTCAGTTTCCATGCAGCTGGGTGTGTCAGAAGCTGCCAAGCCAGTTTCGCAAGGGAGCACCCGGTGGTGCTGGGAACCAGCCGCAGCAGCTGCAGCACGTAGCAACAGGCCCTGCTGGTACAGGCCGGGACAGGAAGGAGCAGCTCCAGAGCCCAGCGGACGAGGCCCTGGCGAGAGCCCGGGCTCTGGGGCTGGCGGAGGGGCTGCCAGGAGGGAGCCCACTGCACGACCTTCACTTGCCAGAGCAGGTAGCCAAGCCAGGGGCGGAAGGAGACTTTCTGCTTGAGGGAAGCCGTCCTGAAGCACAAAGGCCAGCGGGACCCCAGTCAGCAAAGCCAGGCGCGTCCCCTCCGGTGGGCACAGGCACCTCTGGAGCTTGCCTTCAACACTCGGAGTTGGCTTGGCTCCCCCAAGAGCCTGGCGCTGAGCAGTTTCCTCTTGTTCTTGGCAAGCTGGAAGGTGAGCAGCCAGAATCAGGAGGGGCTGCGCTTTGTGTGTCCCCACCCCAACACCCCTCCTTTCTCACTGGGTGTACATTTAGTGCCAGCAACACTGAGCACTGAGGAAAACCTGGAGCTCCCAGTCTTAAGTGCACTGGAGATGGCAAGGTCTGAGAGGCTTCTGGGAACACAGGAAAGGAATGGAGGAGGTTTTGGGGGGGGGCAGCTGGCATGGCCAGGGAAGCCGCTGCATGAGCAATGGGCTGTTGGTCAAGTCTAGTGATGTTAAATTCTCAAGAATAATCTTTTGGAGAATATTCTTGAGAATATTCTCAATCAATGAGAATATTAGTGAATTTTCATTTAAAATAGGAGAATATTCATTTTAATGCATTGAAAATGATATAATAAGGTGATGGCACCAGTAATTGTCATGTTAAGGTTTCGTATGAGGAAACTCAGTAGTTAAATCATATTTTATTCTTCCATTAGAACATATACATGTTATATGACAAGTCAAAAAATACAATTGGCATGTTAAGGTTTGATACAAGTAAATTCAGTAATAGGCTATCTTGTGCTTCTGATAGTTCTAACACAGTAACTGTTTTGGTGACTAAAACATAGCTTGTTAAATAAAACTATATGCATACATATAAAAAAGAAGCCATTGACATTAAATACATTATCATTATATAATATATTTCAGTATGTCAGTCTCTGATAAATATCACCATGTACCATTGAATGGCATTGCAAAAACCAGTTACTGGCACTAAATAAAAATATAGAAATGTCAACTGTTTAAATCAAGGCCACCTCACATGCTGTTGCACATACATACATGGAGAGCCAGTGTGGTGTAGTGGTTAAGAGCGGTAGTCACGTAATCTGGGGAACCGGGTTCGCTTCCCTGCTCCTCCACCTGCAGCTGCTGGGTGACCTTGGGCCAGTCACACTTCTCTGAAGTCTCTCAGCCCCACTCACCTCACAGAGTGTTTGTTGTGGGGGAGGAAGGGAAAGGAGAATGTGAGCCGCTTTGAGACTCCTTAAAGGGAGTGAAAGGCGGGATATCAAATCCAAACTCTTCTTCTTCTTCTTCTTGCACATAGGCCTAGGTACTTTAAGTGTATAAAGCATTAAAACTACCTTCTGTAAAAAATAAATATGTATGGTCACTGTATGGCCAAGGGTATAGAATTGCTAAGAATAAGGTCACACCAAAATAGAAAAAAAGCTATTACATATAGTTGAAATACATACTGTCAGGGGTTCAGGAGCAGAGGCAAGGGCAAGGGAGGAAACAGAGAGCGAGGGAGAGGAGGCAGAAGAAAAGATGAGTGATGACGACGACCCGAGATCTCCGAGTCTTTCCAGTGAATCAGAAGATTCACAGAAAGGAGCACCAGTGGCCAGGGCAAGGGGGGAGCCTAGGGGGACACCCCAGGAAGATAGAGCCAGAGGGGACTCAGAGGGGAGCAGTTGGAAATCAGGACCAGCGTCACCGCCAGAGAGCAGGGAAGAGGAAGGGCGCCAGGGATCAAGCGCTGGCAGCTCACAACAGGGGGGAGGGCACGAGTCAGGAGTGGCCACACCTCCATCGGGGAGCGAAGAAACGGTCAGACGGAAGGTGGAAGGTTGGGCGCGCGTGCCAAGTTCAAATGCACAGGAAGGTGGCGCAGTAGGCAGCCCGGAAAGGGAGCCAGGTCCTAAAGCCCGCCGAAAGGAGGGAGAAGAGTCAGGGGGGTCAGCGTCAGCGTCAGAGGAATCCCGGAAGGAAGAGACCCCGGGGGGCAGAGGGACCCAGAGAAGAACAGTCAGGCGGAAAAGGTGGAGCAAGGCTAGGATATTAAGTTGGTGTACAAGGGGCGGAGACTCAGATGGAGCTACGCCGATCTAACCATGAGACGTAGAGTTGCACGCAGCAGCTTGAGAATGGAAACTGTAACTCAATAAAGACTTTTATTTAATGATCGCTGGCTAGCGTGATCCTCTGTGAGCTAGGATCTGGAAGCAGCTCTGACAGTAAGCTCCATCCCTAGATTGTGGGCATCTACGTCCTCGCGGAGAGGAGAGAAAGCGGGTGCCTACTAGCGAGCTCACGAACGGCAGACAACATGACGGCCGAACAGCAGATAGTGGAACTCAGAGAAGCAGTGACACGACTGAATGCCGAGGCTCTTGCATCCAGGAAGAGAGAGGAGGACGCAGCTGCCGCCTACAGGGATCTCCAGGTCAGGTTGGAAGTGCTTACGAAGCAAGGGCAACTGACACCCAAACCGGAGGGGATTGGGTTGGGGAGACGAACAGGCGGTCTGGTCTCTCACTTCGATGGGAATTTGCAACAGTACCCCAACTTTAGAGCAGATGTAATGTGTGCACTGCAACTGCTGAACAAAGACTTTAGAGATGAGCAAGAGAAGGTGGGATTCATCATGTCCCATTTGCATGGAGATGCTAAAGCATGGCTGCGCAATTTGTGGAGAGATAAGGATCCGGCGCTCCAAAATGCGGATGCCTTTATTAAAGCGATGGATGGGTGCTTTTTATCAAGCATTGACGTGGATCTTGCTCGGCAGGAGATACATGGACTGAAGCAAGGGAGGGCCAGCGTAAGGCAGTACCATGCCCGCTTTTTCGCTTTGGTCAGTGCCCTGGAATGGGACAGAGATTCGGCTCCTGTAAGAGACCTGTTTTGGGAGGGATTGCACGGCTCGGTTAAAGATGAAATTGCGAGGGGGGAGAGACCCCGGACCACGCAGGAGATCGTTCAGAGGGCGCTGGCGGTGGGGGTGCGGCTGGAAGGACGTCCGTGGAGCAGGGACGAAGGGCGTGGAGGGCGCGAACCAGCCAGGGGCTCCTCCTTCCTTCCCAGAGAAGCAGCGCGTGCGCAATCCACGCCTCCGCCAGGAGGAGGAGCGGAACCTATGGAGGTTGGAGGTGCAAGGGCTCAGTCAGCAGCCAGAGCCCTAGCACCGGCAGCAGTGAAAGCGAAGCCTCCTAGAGGGAACAGGAAGTGTTACATCTGCGATGATCCACAGCATATGGCGAAAGAGTGTCCCCAGAGGCTCCACAAGCACACTGCAGCCTCAGCAATGGTAACTGCAGCAACGCAGCAAGGACAACCACAGCAGGGAAACGAAGGAGTCTGGTTGGAGGAAGAGGCACTGGGGCCCAGCCAGACGTGTCAGTGAAGCAGTCCCCAGAGATTTTACAGCCCATGGACCCCCTCCCGCCCAAACCGGTAGTGAAGCTCACCGCGTCGCTCCAGCTGCCCAATGGAATCACCATGGACGTGCCAATCACCATTGACTCCGGAAGCAATGCGGACTTTATAGGGCAGGACTTTGTCGACCGGCACGCTATACAGTTGCTGCCTGCCACGCTGCCCCTGCAGGTTGTCACGGTGGATGGCAGGGAGCTGCTAGGGGGGCAAGTGGTGAAGCAGACGCCACCAATGGTGATGCGACTTGGGAATCACAGGGAAATCATCAGCTTCAATGTCACTCAACTATCGGACACGCCCATTGTATTGGGCATGAGTTGGCTGGACAAGCACAGCCCGACGCTGGCTTGGTACCAGAGGCAGCTGACCTTCGGCTCTTCCTTTTGCGCTGAACACTGCATCGTGCCCAGGCAGGAAGGAGGGGAAGAGGAGTCACAGCTGCAGCTAGGCACGCTGCAAGCGGTTCCCCACAAGTACGCAGAATTTTTGGAGGTTTTCTGCGAGAAAGAGGCAGACAGGCTACCCCCCCACAGACCATATGACTGCAAAATTGACCTGCTGCCGGGGGCGGCGCTACCCAAAGGGAAGCTGTATTCCATGTCTGAGGATGAACTGCAGGAACTCAAAGAGTTCATAGATCATAATTTGGAGCGCGGTTTCATCCGAGAGTCCAAGGCAGCGGGGGGCAGTCCGGTATTCTTTGTTAAGAAGCGGGACACGCCCCAAAAAAGACTTGTAGTGGACTTTCGCATCTTGAACAGTGTGACCAAGCCATCGGACTTCCCCATGCCCCGAATCGACGACCTCCTCGCAAAGGTACGGAAGGGCAGAGTGTTCACCAAGTTGGACCTGCGAGGGGCATACAACCTCATTCGCATGCGGGAGGGAGATGAGTGGAAGACAGCCATGTTCACGCCCCTGGGCACCTACGAATATAGAGTTATGCCTTTTGGATTGCAAAATGGCTCCCACGTTTTTCAAGCTTTCATGCATCACGTGTTGGCGGGGCTCCTCTACAAGACGTGCGTCTGTTTCTTGGATGACATCCTGCTCTTTTCGGAATCGCAGCAGGAGCATGACAGACACGTCAAGGAAGTGCTGAGCAGGCTACAGCAACATAGGCTTTACGCCAAGCTGGAGAAGTGCCAATTCGACGTGACGGAGGTGGATTTCCTGGGCTACAAGTTGTCTGATAAAGGGCTCGCCATGGACAGCGCCAAGGTCCGAGCAGTGTTGGATTGGAAAAGCCCACGCAACCGGAAGGAGGTCCGACGGTTTGTCGGCTTCACGAACTTCTATGGCAAGTTTATCAAAGGCTTTGCGATGCAGACAGCGGCCATCACGGACACGCTCAGCTCCAAGAAAAAGAAGTTCATCTGGACAGAGCAGGCGGAGCAGTCCTTTCAGGCACTCAAGCGTCTCTTCGCGTCGGAAGAGCAGCTGCTTCATGTCAACCCCAGCAGGCCGATGAGGGTGGAGACAGACGCTTCGGACAGAGCCGTGGGAGCAGTCCTGCTGCAGAAAGACCCGCAGGGGGTTTGGAGGCCGGGAGCGTTTTACTCAAGGAAGCTCAGCAAGTCCGAACAGAACTACACCATCTGGGACAGGGAGTTGCTGGCCATTCATGCAGCGTTCAAAGCGTGGAGGCACTTCCTGATCGGCGCCAAGCACACGGTGCAGGTCTGCACGGACCACAAGAATCTAGAGCACTGGCGCACGGCACAGTTCCTGAACCAGAGGCAGATACGTTGGGCTGAGTTCTTTGCGAATTTCGACTTCCGAATAGAATATGTCCCGGGGGACACCAACATCATGGCGGATGCTCTCTCCCGTAAGCCACAGTATCTGGAGGAGGCAACGCCAGCGGCCGCCATGCACATCTTCGCACCGACAGTGTGGGCGTGCGCGGCGGCAACAGTTGACCTGGATGCGGTGCGACGAGCGTTGCAGGATGACTCCTTCGCGCAAGCAAAGATGGCAGAGGTGCACAGGGGCACGGCAGCGACCGACGAGTTCCAGCTGCGAGATGGTTTGCTCATCCGTAAAGGGGCCATCTACGTGCCGGGAGACGAACTTCGCGCCAAGGTACTGCAGCAGCTGCACGACGCGCCCACTGCCGGGCACTTTGGCAAGGAGAAGACGGTGGAATTAGTAGCCAGAGACTTCTGGTGGCCCGGAATGAGAGGGGAAGTCGCGGACTACGTGGCGAGGTGTGACACCTGCCAGAGGTCCAAACCAGTGCACAGACCGCCGGCCGGACTGCTGGAACCGCTGCAAACTCCGTTCGAGCCATGGGAGAGAGTGGCCCTGGACTTTGTCACGGATCTGCCCAGCTCGAGGGGCAAGACGGCTGTGCTGGTGGTGGTGGATTTGTTCTCCAAGATGGCACATTTCATTCCGTGTGCGAAGGTGGCCACGGCGGAACAAACCGCCAAACTGTTCATAGACCACGTGTTCAAGGTTCACGGTCTGCCGCGGTCTATTCTGTCCAACCGAGGGCGACAGTTCATCTCAAACTTCTGGCAGAGGCTGATGGGCTTCCTGAACGTCAAGATCAACCTGGCGTCGGCTAGACACCCGCAGACCAACGGGCAAGCGGAGCGGGTCAATGCCATCATGCAGCAGTACCTGAGATGTTATGCGAATCAACAGCCTGCGACGTGGGTGGATTACCTGCCTCTCGCCGAGTTCGCCTACAACAACACGAAGCACGTGTCCACGGGGGTCACGCCGTTCTTCGCCAACACCGGGAGGCACCCTAGAACCTTCCCGGGACTGGAAAGAATGGGGGAAGGGGAGCCGCAGACAGCAGATGCGTTCGCGTCGGAGTTGCAGGAGGTCCACGATCAGCTGCGGCGGCACCTGGAGCTGGCTAAACACGCATACAAGGTACAAGCGGACAAACACAGAAGGGTTGGCGAAGAGATCCATGTGGGAGACTGGGTCTGGTTAGCAGCCCACGCAGTGCCGGCCAGGTCGTTGGCGAAGAAGAAACTAGGGCATAAACAACTGGGGCCCTACCAAGTCGACGAACAGGTCAACCCGGTGGCTTTCAGGCTGGCTCTTCCGGAGGGTTCCAGAATGCATCCGGTGTTCCACAGATCGGTGCTCACTCCCTACAAGGCACCTCACAGGTTTCAGGAACCAGGAACGGCACCGGGTCCGCTCCGAGAGAGAACCGGGCAAGGGGGAGTGGCACAGGAGGAGCGCATCAACGAAGTCACGGAGATTTTGGACTCCAGATGGGGGGAAGAGGGGGTAGAATACCTTCTCGCCAAGGAGGGCACCCCGGCCAGTGCCAACAGCTGGGTGCCGGGCTACGCTTTAGACGAACCTCTGCTCAAAGAAGAGTTTCATGCCCTCTTCCCACATAGGCCAATGCCAGCAGACTTTTTCGACGACTGGCTTTTCACGCCCACGCTTTCAGCCAGCACGTTCCGGGGGTTCGACTCGGACGAGGAACCGACACGAGACGCCCGTTCCCCAGAGGGGTCACCCTCGGGATCTGCTTCAGAACCCTCGTATTGGTGGGATGATCGACCAGAGGAGCAGTTCCGCAGAAGGTGGCTGGAGGGTCCAGGACGAGCAACGTCTCCAGAAGGCAACGAGGGAGAGACGGACATGGACGTTTTCGGGGACGACCCGGGTTTCGAGCACGGCGGCACAGAGATGGAAGCGGAGGTGACCGTCGTCAACGAGAGCAGGGAGGAAGAACCGGAAGACTTCGGATGGCGGCCCGCCACGGGAAGCGAACTGTATCCGACATTCGTCCCCCTGACACGGCAGCACCCAGATCCCGCACCGGAAGGAGGGGAGGGGGGAAGAGGGGGCTTCGAGGGGGGGATGGATGTCAGGGGTTCAGGAGCAGAGGCAAGGGCAAGGGAGGAAACAGAGAGCGAGGGAGAGGAGGCAGAAGAAAAGATGAGTGATGACGACGACCCGAGATCTCCGAGTCTTTCCAGTGAATCAGAAGATTCACAGAAAGGAGCACCAGTGGCCAGGGCAAGGGGGGAGCCTAGGGGGACACCCCAGGAAGATAGAGCCAGAGGGGACTCAGAGGGGAGCAGTTGGAAATCAGGACCAGCGTCACCGCCAGAGAGCAGGGAAGAGGAAGGGCGCCAGGGATCAAGCGCTGGCAGCTCACAACAGGGGGGAGGGCACGAGTCAGGAGTGGCCACACCTCCATCGGGGAGCGAAGAAACGGTCAGACGGAAGGTGGAAGGTTGGGCGCGCGTGCCAAGTTCAAATGCACAGGAAGGTGGCGCAGTAGGCAGCCCGGAAAGGGAGCCAGGTCCTAAAGCCCGCCGAAAGGAGGGAGAAGAGTCAGGGGGGTCAGCGTCAGCGTCAGAGGAATCCCGGAAGGAAGAGACCCCGGGGGGCAGAGGGACCCAGAGAAGAACAGTCAGGCGGAAAAGGTGGAGCAAGGCTAGGATATTAAGTTGGTGTACAAGGGGCGGAGACTCAGATGGAGCTTCGCCGATCTAACCATGAGACGTAGAGTTGCACGCAGCAGCTTGAGAATGGAAACTGTAACTCAATAAAGACTTTTATTTAACGATCGCTGGCTAGCGTGATCCTCTGTGAGCTAGGATCTGGAAGCAGCTCTGACACATACGAATTAAAATGTTCACCAAATTAAATGAATAGCATTTTTAAAACAAACAAAAAATGTTTTCTGTAGCTCACATTTCAGAACTGCCAATGGTGAATGACAAAGTGCTCAGTAATGTAACTGAATTAAAAAAAATCATTATTCATTACATACACTGGCAATATCACAGCTTGACTTATTATTTACTAGATTTTTAAAATGTGGGGTGTAAAACTGGTTCTTACATTAGAATTTATAGTTTGTGGAGAATATTCTCCGGAGCATATTCTCGCCTCACCTCACTAGGCAAGTCATCATCTTTTGGGCTCCTGGGGCTCCTGCTGAGGTGGGCAAGGCATAGGGCAGGAGACCCTTGGCAAGGGTTAGGTGGTGCAGGCGTGAGGGATGGGGCTTCCTTTAGCTAATGGCAAGCAGAACAGGTGTGGCTTCTAGTTAGAAAAAAAGCAAGCCCCCTAACCATGAATGCACCCCCTGTGGTACTACAGTGGTACCTCGGGTTATAGACGCTTCAGGTTACAGACTCCGCTAACCCAGAAATATTACCTCGAGTTAAGAATTTTGCTTCAGGATGAGAACAGAAATCGCACAGTGGCGGCAGCGGGAAGCCACATTAGCTAAAGTGGTGCCTCAGGTTGAGAACAGTTTCAGGTTAAGAACGGACCTCCAGAACGAATTAAGTTCTTAACCCGAGGTACCACTGTATAGTTCTCCCCCTTTATGGTGGGCCATGGGGAAATGTAGCTGGCTGTTCAGGTGAGAACAAGATGTTCATAAGGTTTGAAATTTTAATGAAACAGCAACGTTCATTTCTCATTGGCCAAATAGGGTGCGCATCCCCCCCTCCCTGATACACGTATTGCTGAAACCAGAAATGGAGCCTCAGAATAAAAACGTGAGCCGTGCAGTGCCAGAAGAGGCTGGCTCTAAGCAGCGCCTCATAAATCAGTGGGGATCTTCGGAGGAAGTCAGAAGTCTTTGCTTCTCTGTAGCCTGTGGGGCATATTTAGCAGTCCTATGGGGCATGTGATAATCAGTGCCAGCCAGTACAAATGAAGTTTTGCTTAGAGGGAGGGCTCTTACTGATCCTCCCATTGGGGGCTCAAGATACTGAGTCCTCAGATCTGAACTAAGGGGACATTCTGCCCAAAGTGTCTCAAAACGGCTTTGACTGTCTCCCAACTTGCCACTTGGTCCCCTCACCCCCCCCCTTTGCCTCCCTCCCTTGTAAGGAGCTGAATCTGAACATGGCCAAGAGCCACCTCAGCTGGCGTGAGCAGATAAGAGACAGGTGGGGGCACTTTCGCTGGAAGAACAGCAAAACCTTTCTGGACCCTCTTGGAACAGCCCCCGGGTCATTTGTATGTCAACATTATATGCCTGTCTCTCCCTGGGCCATTCAGAATCAAAAGTATTGTAAACCGCCCTGTGATCCTCAGATGAAGGGCGGTAGAGAAATGATGATAATAGTAACAGATAGGTAGCCGTGTTGGTCTGCCATAGCCAAAATAAAAAAAATCCTTCCAGTAGCACCTTTAAGACCAACTAAGTTAGTTCTTGGTATGAGCTTTCGTGTGCAAGCACACTTCTTCAGATACACGGTGTATCTGAAGAAGTGTGCTTGCACACGAAAGCTCATACCAAGAACTAACTTAGTTGGTCTTAAAGGTGCTACTGGAAGGATTTTTTTTATTTTGATGATAGTAGTAGTAGTAGTAGTAGTAGTAGTAGAAGACCTGGTGTGCTCAGAGGCCAATAGAGCCAACAGTGATGGAAAGCAATTGGAGAACTGCCTTCAGCTGAAAAAAGGTGACTGTTGCTGCAGACTTGGACTCCATTTCATCCCCCTAACTTTCCAGTTTTAAAATTGTGCTGTGCTTGTCTCAGTGCTGTGACGTCCAAATGGGCCCCACGAATTCTCCATGGAGCAGCCAGGGAACCAGTTTGCCTTGCATCTTCCAGTCTGGGAAGCCTTGGGAGCCCCGCGGACTGTCAGAACTGTGGCTCTGAGATGTGTGGACCAGGACAGGACGCTAGAATATGGACCTCTGCCCTTGAGGGGCGTTCACAGACCCCACCTGGTATATGGCAGGAGATGCCAGCGTCAGCATGCAATGAAATGGGGTGGGAGGGGCAGAACTCTGAACCAGATCAGAAGAGAAATATGGACCTGAGGCACCAGTGAAGGAGGAGGGCTGGTGGTGGCGGCCCCCCTGCCGGACACCCGCCCTCACCCACAGCCCCCTGCCCCCAGGGACTCACACGCCAACCAGAGTTCTCTCTTGTAATTCACATACAGCCAGATCTCACCTTATGCTGGTTTTTCATACACAATGACGACTTTATGCAGAAAATTAAAATAATACATTAAAAGGGGTGGGAGAGCAGGAAAACCCACCCACCCCATCCAGAAGGGCTGACTGAGAGCTTGCAGGAGTCCTCATGCAACCTCCCCATTCCCCTGGTGGGCACAGGGGGCAGCATGGCCCAACTGGCAGGGCTGGCCCAATACATTTGAACACCTGAGGTGGACCACAAAATGGCGCCCTTCTCACTGCCAGGGAAGAAGGGGGAAGGAAGAGCTCCATTAGGAACAAGGAGGAAAGAAAGCTCAACCTTGAGACCTGCTGCCCCAGTGGCTGCTGCAGCCAGAGGCCTCCAGAGTGGGATGACTGGGGGGGGGGTCAGGGAGAACCATTCCAGTCGCTTATTATTATTATTATTATTATTATTATTATTTTGTTAAAGAATGTGTTTGTGGGAAACCGTTAACTTCTTCTTTTTATGCTGTATTGAAGTTAAAAAGAAACAACAAAGTTTTATCCAGAAAAAAGAATTGTAGTAATTAAATCAAATCACATTGAATTCTTCTTGCATCTATAGCGACTTCCCATCACCCCATCATGCATCCACCGCTTATTCGATCTAATGCACTATTCATTTTCTTTTGTTAATTTTCCTTAATCATTATCCACCCTACCACAGAAGTCATTCAAAGGCCTGCCATTGACATCATGCTATTACAATATTCCTTAATTTTCGAAACAATTCCTCCTTTCCAATTTGTGGCGATTAATATTCTTGCAGCTACCGTGGCGTACAAGAATATTTCCTTTGCTTCTTTAGGTATATCTGTGCCTAGTATCCCCAGGAGGAAAGCCTCCGGGTTTTTTTTATAAAGGAAACCTTAAACATCTTTTTGAGCTTGTTGTAAATGACATCCCAAAATTCCTTTATATTCTTACAGTTCCACCACATATGTAGCATTGAATCTTCCACTTCCCCACATCTCCAACATTTACTCGAGGTATTTTTATACATTTTAGATAGTTTTAGTGGCGTTAAGTACCAGCAGAATTGCATCTTCATAAAATATTATTTTGAAGCGTAACATGCGGTGAACTTCATGTCTACCTTCCATAGTTTTTCCCAGGCATCCATAGGGATGTTGTGACCAAAGTCTTGAGCCCATTTAACCATTACTGATTTTGCCTCCTCTTTCTTGACTTCCCAGTCAAGGAGGAGTCGGTCCATTTTGGAGAGAGCTTCAGTTCTTTTTCCAATCTGGAGGGTTCTGTCTCAAAGCCATTTCTTTTGTTGAGTTTAAATATCTCATGAAGTTGGTGATATTGTAACCAACCTGACAGGTGTGCCCTGATTTCTTCGATTTTTTTTAAATTTCAACTGATTTTCTTCTTCTTTTAACAGTACTTTATATGTTGGCCAATTCCCTTTCATATTTTTTTTCTTCACTGCCAATGCTTCTGGGGCAATATGCACATGGATTTTTAGGTTTGAGCAGACCTTTGTATTTTGCCCAAATCATATATAGGGGTTTCCTTATAATGTGGTTTTAAAATTTTTGTGTGTACCTTGACCATATTGTAGCCTAAGTAGGCATGCCAGCCATAGTGATTGTCATGCCCTTCCATATCTAGAAGGTCTGTGTTTTGTAATATACACCATTCCCTGATCCAGGAGAGACACGCTGCCTCATAGTAGAGTTTCAAATCTGACAGGGAAAAGCCTCCTCTTTCTTTAAAATCAATTAATAATTTGTGTTTAATCCTGGGGTTTCCCCCCTGCTAGATATATCTTGAGATGTCTCGTTGCCTGTTTCTCCAATCATAGAATCATAGAATCATAGAGTTGGAAGAGACCACAAGGGCCATCGAGTCCAACCCCCTGCCAAGCAGGAAACACCATCAGAGCACTCCTGACATATGGTCGTCAAGCCTCTGCTTAAAGACCTCCAAAGAAGGAGACTCCACCACACTCCTTGGCAGCAAATTCCACTGTCGAACAGCTCTTACTGTCAGGAAGTTCTTCCTAATGTTGAGGTGGAATCTTCTTTCTTGTAGTTTGGATCCATTGCTCCGTGTCCGCTTCTCTGGAGCAGCAGAAAACAACCTTTCTCCCTCCTCTATGTGACATCCTTTTATATATTTGAACATGGCTATCATATCACCCCTTAACCTCCTCTTCTCCAGGCTAAACCTGCCCAGCTCCCTTAGCCATTCCTCATAAGGCGTCGTTTCCAGGCCTTTGACCATTTTGGTTGCCCTCCTCTGGACACGTTCCAGTTTGTCAGTGTCCTTCTTGAACTGTGGTGCCCAGAACTGGACACAGTACTCCAGGTGAGGTCTGACCAGAGCAGAATACAGTGGCACTATTCCTTCCCTTGATCTAGATGCTATACTCCTATTGATGCAGCCCAGAATTGCATTGGCTTTTTTAGCTGCCGCGTCACACTGTTGGCTCATGTCAAGTTTGTGGTCAACCAAGACTCCTAGATCCTTTTCACATGTACTGCTCTCAAGCCAGGTGTCCCCCATCTTGTATTTGTGCCTCTCATTTTTTTTGCCCAAGTGCAATACTTTACATTTCTCCCTGTTAAAATTCATCTTCTTTGTTTTGGCCCAGTTCTCTAATCTGTCAAGGTCGTTTTGAAGTGTGATCCTGTCCTCTGGGGTGTTAGCCACCCCTCCCAATTTGGTGTCATCTGCAAATTTGATCAGGATGCCCTTGAGTCCATCATCCAAGTCGTTGATAAAGATGTTGAATAAGACCGGGCCCAAGACAGAACCCTGTGGCACCCCACTAGTCACTCTTCTCCAGGATGAAGAGGAACCATTGATGAGCACCCTTTGGGTTCGGTCAGTCAGCCAGTTACAAATCCACTGAGTGGTAGCATAGTCAAGACCGCATTTTACCAGCTTCTTTACAAGAATATCATGGGGCACCTTGTCAAATGCCTTGCTGAAATCAAGGTAGGCTACATCCACTGCGTTCCCTTCATCTACCAGGCTTGTAATTCTGTCAAAAAACGAGATCAGGTTAGTCTGACGTGACTTAATTTTCAGAAATCCATGCTGACTATTGGTGATCACAGCATTCCTTTCTAGGTGCTCACAGACTGTTTGCTTAATGATCTGCTCCAGAATCTTCCCTGGTATTGATGTCAGACTGACTGGGCGGTAATTATTTGGGTCCTCTCTTTTCCCCTTTTTGAAAATAGGGACAACATTTGCCCTCCTCCAGTCTGCCGGGACTTCGCCTGTTCTCCAGGAATTCTCAAAGATGACTGCCAGTGGTTCTGAGATCACATCTGCCAGTTCTTTTAATACTCTTGGATGCAGTTTGTCTGGCCCCGGAGACTTGAATACATCTAAACTAGCCAAGTATTCTTCTACTATCTCCTTAGTTATTCTGGGCTGTGTTTCCTTTGCTGAATCATTTGCTCCAAATTCTTCAGGTCGGGCATTGTTTTCTTTATCGGAGAAGACTGAGGCAAAGAAGGCATTGAGGAGTTCAGCCCTTTCTGTGTCCCCTGTTTGCATTTCACCATCTTCTCCTCTGAGTGACCCCACTGTTTCTTTGTTCTTCCTTTTGCTACGGACATACCCATAAAAGCCTTTTTTGTTGCTTTTAACCTCTCTAGCAAGCCTGAGTTCATTCTGTGCTTTAGCTTTTCTGACTTTGTGTCTACACGTGCTGGCTATTTGTTTGAATTCCTCTTTGGTGGTTTCCCCCCTTTTCCATTTTTGGTACACATCCTTTTTTAATCTTAACTCAGTTAAAAGTTCTTTAGATAGCCACCCTGGCTTCTTTAGGCACCTTCCACGTTTCCGTCTCATTGGTATTGCCTGACGTTGTGCTTTTACTATCTCCCTCTTAACAAACTCCCAGCCATCATGAACTCCCTTTCCTTTTAGTATTACTGTCCATGGGATCTCACCCAGCACTTCCCTAAGTTTTATGAAGTCAGCTTTCTTAAAGTCAAGAAATTGAGTCCTAGTATGCTTGGCTGCTCCTTTCCGCTGTATAGTAAACTTCAGAAGTGCATGATCACTCGCGCCTAATGATCCTTCCACTTCTACCCCACTAACCAGGTCATCAACATTGGTTAGGACCAGATCTAAAATGGCTGTTCCTCTTGTTGCTTCTCCCACTTTCTGGACAATGAAGTTGTCTGCAAGGCCAGTGAGGAATCTGTTTGACCTTATGCTCTTGGCTGAGTTTGACATCCAACAAATATCCGGGTAATTGAAGTCCCCCATTACTACTATCTCCCTTCCTTTTGCATGCTTGGCCATCTGTTCCAGGAAGGCATCATCTATGTCCTCCGTTTGGCTTGGGGATCTAGAGTAAACTCCCACAATGAGGTCACTGTTATTCTTCTCTCCCTTAATTTTGACCCAAATGCTCTCACTTTGGCTTTGAGGTTCTAAATCTTGGATCTCTTCACAGGTATACACATCCCTGACATATAACGCCACTCCTCCTCCTTTCTTGTCTGGTCTGTTTCTCTGAAATAGATTGTATCCCCCCATTATTACATTCCAGTCGTGGGACTTATCCCACCAGGTTTCAGTGATGCCTATTATGTCATATTTAGTTTGCTGTACCAAGAGCTCAAGCTCATCTTGTTTATTTCCCATGCTTTGCGCATTAGTGTACAGACATTGAAGTCCATTAATCATTCCCCCGTGACTCTTATTTAAGGATTTTTTCCTCCCACCACTAGGTCTGTGTGCTGTTTGCTCCATTTGGTCTATGACATTTGGATGATCATCTTCATCAATTGATAGACTCCTACCTTCAGGAGCACTGTCTCAATCACAGGAATCGTCTGAAATAAGAAAAGCATTTTTGGTAAAACATTCATTTTAATGGTGGATATTCTCCCCCAGAAAGATACATTTAATCTGCTCTGTATTTCTAGATTTCTTTTTATCTCCATCCAGGTCTTAGTGTAGTTATCTTGAAATAGGTTATTATTTTTTGCCAAGATCCATATTCCCAAATATTTTCTCTTTTTGCAGATCTTCAAGTTCGAGACATTTTCTAGATCAGGGGTGCTCAAACTTTTCCCAAAGAGGGCCAGATTTGATGAAGTGAATATGCATGAAGGCCAACCAAAGTTTTTGAGCTTTTTTTACCATTTTACCCCTAAGTTATGGGGGTCGGATTGAGTCGACCGGTGGGCCGGACTTTGGCCATGCTTGTTCTAGATCATCTCTTTCCTGTTTAGTTTGATTCTTGACCAAGAGCTTTGTTTTAGAACTGTTTAATTTGAACCCCACTACCTACGCAAAATTTGTTTCTAATACCTTTAATAAACTTTCTTTTGGGTTCTCTGTCATTATAATAAGGTCATCGGCAAACGCCTTTAGTTTATATGCTTTCTCTCCTAATGTTATTCCTTTTATGTTTTGGTCTTCCCTTATTTTTTTATTCAGCATTTCCATTACCAGAATGAATATTAGCGGGGATAGCGGCCACCCTTGCCTTGTCCCTTTTCTTATTACACAGTCTTCTGTAATGTTGCCATTGATAATAATCTTGGCCTGTTGATCAGAGTATATAGCCTCAATTCCTTTACAAAACTGTTGACCAAACTCCATTAGTTGCATCATTCTTTTCATGAATCTCCATGAGATATTATCAAAGGCTTTCTCTGTGTCAACCAGCATTAATACTGCTGGTTTGTCAATTCTGATTTCTAAGTATTCCAACACATTGATAACATTTCTGACGTTATTTTGCATCTGATGTCCAGGGAGAAAGCCGGCCTGGTCTTCGTGAATGTTGTATTTAAGAATCGTTCTCAGTCTTTCCGAAAGTATGTCAGCAAATAATTTATAATCATTGTTTAAAAGGGAAATTGGCCGGTAGTTTGAGACAATTGTTAGATCAGTTCCCTGCTTAGGAAATAGGGTTATATAACTTTCTGTCCATGATTCCGGCAGTTTTTACTATGTTGTTCATCATATCCTTTAATGGTTGGAATAGGGGTTCTTCTAGCTTTTTATAATAGCTTGCGGGTAGGCCATCTGGGCCCAGGGCCTTCCCTGATTTCGCTTTTTAAATTGCCTGTTCTTCTAATGCGGTAATAGGAGAATTTAGGAGGCTGATTTTCTCCTTTAGAATCTTTGGTAAGTTGTTCTGCTTTAGGTATTCTTTTTTGTCGTGATTTTCTGTTCCCTCCCTGTATAGCTCTCTGTAAAAACTTACAAAACTTCTGTTTATTTCCTTGGGTTATCTGTTACTCTTTTCTCTGATTTTAATTTTGTTTATTATCCTTCCATTCTGCTTTTGTTTTTTACGTTGCCAAGCTAATAGTTTGCCAGGTTTATTTGCAAACTTAAAGCTTCCATGTTTTAGCAACTTGATTTTCCATTCAATCTCTTGGTTAATAATCATTGAGAATTGTGTCTGGAGCATTTTAATATTTTGTTTGATTAGTTCACTGTCCGGGTTATTAAATAATTCTTTTTCATTTTTCCCAATTTCTTCCCATATCACTTCCCATTTTTGTTTAGTTAGGATATGTTCTACTCTGTTTCTCTTGGCTTTATCATTAAGTCCATTTACATTCCCGGTGACAATCTTTTAAGTTCATACTTTAATGTATCTTCACTTCACAGAAATAAAAACAGTAAATACACAATATAAACAATTTATTAACACCCTTGAGTGATGCTTAAATCACTTCTTTTGTCCAATCTCTCTCTTTAATTTCCTTCTGTTGACATTGCCGCGTCCGTGTCATCCACTCCTCCCACTAGTTGTTTTCCCCCTCCCATTTCCTTCTAATACTTCCTCCAGAATTTGTTGGTGTCTTCCGCCATCAAGCACCTTTGTCTCTTTCCTTTAAAAAAGGAGATACCCTTTGGGAATTCTGTAAACTATAGAGTTTGCATTTGGGGCTTCAGCAAGAGGTTTGTAGCTGTCTCTTTTTCCAAAGCCTAACAGGGTTTTCCTTAAGAATGACAATGTCTCTTTCATCTATTCTCAGTTTCCTTTTATTGTTCATTTGCAGCACTTTGTCTCTGATGTCAATTGATGTAAAGGACACCAGGCACTCACCAGGCCACTTATTAGCTCTGGCTACACTTAATCTAATTCTGAATATTTTTTCTATACCTTGAGACGTCACCTGTTCATCCAAATCTAACCTCTTGGCCAACTCTTTCATAATTTTCTCCTCAATCTGCTCCTCTGGGACACCTCTGAATCTTTAAATCCTCCCCCTCCTTTGCATCTGTAATGTTGCTATTGCATCCAGTGCTGCTTCCTGTGTTTCTTTCAGTTCTGCGGTCTCTTTTTTATCTTGTCACACTCCCTTTTCACTTCTTTACTCTCATTCTGGGTCCTCTTAGCTGCCTCTTATAGATTTTGGGATTTGCATTTAAGGTCTTGGACTATTTTTGTTAATTCCACTTTTTTGTTACCAAATCATTCATCTGACTTGATAGTTCCACAATAATTTTGGCATTTTGATCAGTTTTGCTTCCCACTCTATCAAGTTTCTCATCAATTATTTTTGCATTGTCGTTCATATATGTCAGAGTTGCTTCCAGATCCTAGCTCACAGAGGATCACGCTAGCCAGCGATCATTAAATAAAAGTCTTTATTGAGTTACAGTTTCCATTCTCAAGCTGCTGCGTGCAACCCTACGTCTAATGGTTAGATCGGCGAAGCCCCATCTGAGTCTCCGCCCCTTGTACACCAACTTAATATCCTAGCCTTGCTCCACCTTTTCCGCCTGACTGTTCTTCTCTGGGTCCCTCTGCCCCCCGGGGTCTCTTCCTTCCGGGATTCCTCTGACGCTGACGCTGACCCCCCTGACTCTTCTCCCTCCTTTCGGCGGGCTTTAGGACCTGGCTCCCTTTCCGGGCTGCCTACTGCGCCACCTTCCTGTGCATTTGAACTTGGCACGCGCGCCCAACCTTCCACCTTCCGTCTGACCGTTTCTTCGCTCCCCGATGGAGGTGTGGCCACTCCTGACTCGTGCCCTCCCCCCTGTTGTGAGCTGCCAGCGCTTGATCCCTGGCGCCCTTCCTCTTCCCTGCTCTCTGGCGGTGACGCTGGTCCCGATTTCCAACTGCTCCCCTCTGAGTCCCCTCTGGCTCTATCTTCCTGGGGTGTCCCCCTAGGCTCCCCCCTTGCCCTGGCCACTGGTGCTCCTTTCTGTGAATCTTCTGATTCACTGGAAAGACTCGGAGATCTCGGGTCGTCGTCATCACTCATCTTTTCTTCTGCCTCCTCTCCCTCGCTCTCTGTTTCCTCCCTTGCCCTTGCCTCTGCTCCTGAACCCCTGACATCCATCCCCCCCTCGAAGCCCCCTCTTCCCCCCTCCCCTCCTTCCGGTGCGGGATCTGGGTGCTGCCGTGTCAGGGGGACGAATGTCGGATACAGTTCGCTTCCCGTGGCGGGCCGCCATCCGAAGTCTTCCGGTTCTTCCTCCCTGCTCTCGTTGACGACGGTCACCTCCGCTTCCATCTCTGTGCCGCCGTGCTCGAAACCCGGGTCGTCCCCGAAAACGTCCATGTCCGTCTCTCCCTCGTTGCCTTCTGGAGACGTTGCTCGTCCTGGACCCTCCAGCCACCTTCTGCGGAACTGCTCCTCTGGTCGATCATCCCACCAATACGAGGGTTCTGAAGCAGATCCCGAGGGTGACCCCTCTGGGGAACGGGCGTCTCGTGTCGCTTCCTCGTCCGAGTCGAACCCCCGGAACGTGCTGGCTGAAAGCGTGGGCGTGAAAAGCCAGTCGTCGAAAAAGTCTGCTGGCATTGGCCTATGTGGGAAGAGGGCATGAAACTCTTCTTTGAGCAGAGGTTCGTCTAAAGCGTAGCCCGGCACCCAGCTGTTGGCACTGGCCGGGGTGCCCTCCTTGGCGAGAAGGTATTCTACCCCCTCTTCCCCCCATCTGGAGTCCAAAATCTCCGTGACTTCGTTGATGCGCTCCTCCTGTGCCACTCCCCCTTGCCCGGTTCTCTCTCGGAGCGGACCCGGTGCCGTTCCTGGTTCCTGAAACCTGTGAGGTGCCTTGTAGGGAGTGAGCACCGATCTGTGGAACACCGGATGCATTCTGGAACCCTCCGGAAGAGCCAGCCTGAAAGCCACCGGGTTGACCTGTTCGTCGACTTGGTAGGGCCCCAGTTGTTTATGCCCTAGTTTCTTCTTCGCCAACGACCTGGCCGGCACTGCGTGGGCTGCTAACCAGACCCAGTCTCCCACATGGATCTCTTCGCCAACCCTTCTGTGTTTGTCCGCTTGTACCTTGTATGCGTGTTTAGCCAGCTCCAGGTGCCGCCGCAGCTGATCGTGGACCTCCTGCAACTCCGACGCGAACGCATCTGCTGTCTGCGGCTCCCCCTCCCCCATTCTTTCCAGTCCCGGGAAGGTTCTAGGGTGCCTCCCGTTGTTGGCGAAGAACGGCGTGACCCCCGTGGACACGTGCTTCGTGTTGTTGTAGGCGAACTCGGCGAGAGGCAGGTAATCCACCCACGTCGCAGGCTGTTGATTCGCATAACATCTCAGGTACTGCTGCATGATGGCATTGACCCGCTCCGCTTGCCCGTTGGTCTGCGGGTGTCTAGCCGACGCCAGGTTGATCTTGACGTTCAGGAAGCCCATCAGCCTCTGCCAGAAGTTCGAGATGAACTGTCGCCCTCGGTCGGACAGAATAGACCGCGGCAGACCGTGAACCTTGAACACGTGGTCTATGAACAGTTTGGCGGTTTGTTCCGCCGTGGCCACCTTCGCACACGGAATGAAATGTGCCATCTTGGAGAACAAATCCACCACCACCAGCACAGCCGTCTTGCCCCTCGAGCTGGGCAGATCCGTGACAAAGTCCAGGGCCACTCTCTCCCATGGCTCGAACGGAGTTTGCAGCGGTTCCAGCAGTCCGGCCGGCGGTCTGTGCACTGGTTTGGACCTCTGGCAGGTGTCGCACCTCGCCACGTAGTCCGCGACTTCCCCTCTCATTCCGGGCCACCAGAAGTCTCTGGCTACTAATTCCACCGTCTTCTCCTTGCCAAAGTGCCCGGCAGTGGGCGCGTCGTGCAGCTGCTGCAGTACCTTGGCGCGAAGTTCGTCTCCCGGCACGTAGATGGCCCCTTTACGGATGAGCAAACCATCTCGCAGCTGGAACTCGTCGGTCGCTGCCGTGCCCCTGTGCACCTCTGCCATCTTTGCTTGCGCGAAGGAGTCATCCTGCAACGCTCGTCGCACCGCATCCAGGTCAACTGTCGCCGCCGCGCACGCCCACACTGTCGGTGCGAAGATGTGCATGGCGGCCGCTGGCTTTGCCTCCTCCAGATACTGTGGCTTACGGGAGAGAGCATCCGCCATGATGTTGGTGTCCCCCGGGACATATTCTATTCGGAAGTCGAAATTCGCAAAGAACTCAGCCCAACGTATCTGCCTCTGGTTCAGGAACTGTGCCGTGCGCCAGTGCTCTAGATTCTTGTGGTCCGTGCAGACCTGCACCGTGTGCTTGGCGCCGATCAGGAAGTGCCTCCACGCTTTGAACGCTGCATGAATGGCCAGCAACTCCCTGTCCCAGATGGTGTAGTTCTGTTCGGACTTGCTGAGCTTCCTTGAGTAAAACGCTCCCGGCCTCCAAACCCCCTGCGGGTCTTTCTGCAGCAGGACTGCTCCCACGGCTCTGTCTGAAGCGTCTGTCTCCACCCTCATCGGCCTGCTGGGGTTGACATGAAGCAGCTGCTCTTCCGACGCGAAGAGACGCTTGAGTGCCTGAAAGGACTGCTCCGCCTGCTCTGTCCAGATGAACTTCTTTTTCTTGGAGCTGAGCGTGTCCGTGATGGCCGCTGTCTGCATCGCAAAGCCTTTGATAAACTTGCGATAGAAGTTCGCGAAGCCGACAAACCGTTGGACCTCCTTCCGGTTGCGTGGGCTTTTCCAATCCAACACTGCTCGGACCTTGGCGCTGTCCATGGCGAGCCCTTTATCAGACAACTTGTAGCCCAGGAAATCCACCTCCGTCACGTCGAATTGGCACTTCTCCAGCTTGGCGTAAAGCCTATGTTGCTGTAGCCTGCTCAGCACTTCCTTGACGTGTCTGTCATGCTCCTGCTGCGATTCCGAAAAGATCAGGATGTCATCCAAGAAACAGACGCACGTCTTGTAGAGGAGCCCCGCCAACACGTGATGCATGAAAGCTTGAAAAACGTGGGAGCCATTTTGCAATCCAAAAGGCATAACTCTATATTCGTAGGTGCCCAGGGGCGTGAACATGGCTGTCTTCCACTCATCTCCCTCCCGCATGCGAATGAGGTTGTATGCCCCTCGCAGGTCCAACTTGGTGAACACTCTGCCCTTCCGTACCTTTGCGAGGAGGTCGTCGATTCGGGGCATGGGGAAGTCCGATGGCTTGGTCACACTGTTCAAGATGCGAAAGTCCACTACAAGTCTTTTTTGGGGCGTGTCCCGCTTCTTAACAAAGAATACCGGACTGCCCCCCACTGCCTTGGACTCTCGGATGAAACCGCGCTCCAAATTATGATCTATGAACTCTTTGAGTTCCTGCAGTTCGTCCTCAGACATGGAATACAGCTTCCCTTTGGGCAGCGCCGCCCCCGGCAGCAGGTCAATTTTGCAGTCATATGGTCTGTGGGGGGGTAGCCTGTCTGCCTCCTTCTCGCAGAAAACCTCCAAAAATTCTGCGTACTTGTGGGGAACCACTTGCAGCGTGCCTAGCTGCAGCTGTGACTCCTCTTCCTCTCCTTCCTGCCTGGGCACGATGCAGTGTTCAGCGCAAAAGGAAGAGCCGAAGGTCAGCTGCCTCTGGTACCAAGCCAGCGTCGGGCTGTGCTTGTCCAGCCAACTCATGCCCAATACAATGGGCGTGTCCGATAGTTGAGTGACATTGAAGCTGATGATTTCCCTGTGATTCCCAAGTCGCATCACCATTGGTGGCGTCTGCTTCACCACTTGCCCCCCTAGCAGCTCCCTGCCATCCACCGTGACAACCTGCAGGGGCAGCGTGGCAGGCAGCAACTGTATAGCGTGCCGGTCGACAAAGTCCTGCCCTATAAAGTCCGCATTGCTTCCGGAGTCAATGGTGATTGGCACGTCCATGGTGATTCCATTGGGCAGCTGGAGCGACGCGGTGAGCCTCACTACCGGTTTGGGCGGGAGGGGGTCCATGGGCTGTAAAATCTCTGGGGACTGCTTCACTGACACGTCTGGCTGGGCCCCAGTGCCTCTTCCAACCAGACTCCGTCGTTTCCCTGCTGTGGTTGTCCTTGCTGCGTTGCTGCAGTTACCATTGCTGAGGCTGCAGTGTGCTTGTGGAGCCTCTGGGGACACTCTTTCGCCATATGCTGTGGATCATCGCAGATGTAACACTTCCTGTTCCCTCTAGGAGGCTTCGCTTTCACTGCTGCCGGTGCTAGGGCTCTGGCTGCTGACTGAGCCCTTGCACCTCCAACCTCCATAGGTTCCGCTCCTCCTCCTGGCGGAGGCGTGGATTGCGCACGCGCTGCTTCTCTGGGAAGGAAGGAGGAGCCCCTGGCTGGTTCGCGCCCTCCACGCCCTTCGCCACTGCTCCACGGACGTCCTTCCAGCCGCACCCCCACCGCCAGCGCCCTCTGAACGATCTCCTGCGTGGTCCGGGGTCTCTCCCCCCTCGCAATTTCATCTTTAACCGAGCCGTGCAATCCCTCCCAAAACAGGTCTCTTACAGGAGCCGAATCTCTGTCCCATTCCAGAGCACTGACCAAAGCGAAAAAGCGGGCATGGTACTGCCTTACGCTGGCCCTCCCTTGCTTCAGTCCATGTATCTGCTGCCGAGCAAGATCCACGTCAATGCTTGACAAAAAGCACCCATCCATCGCTTTAATAAAGGCATCCGCGTTTTGGAGCGCCGGATCCTTATCTCTCCACAAATTGCGCAGCCATGCTTTAGCATCTCCATGCAAATGGGACATGATGAATCCCACCTTCTCTTGCTCATCTCTAAAGTCTTTGTTCAGCAGTTGCAGTGCACACATTACATCTGCTCTAAAGTTGGGGTACTGTTGCAAATTCCCATCGAAGTGAGAGACCAAACCGCCTGTTCGTCTCCCCAACCCAATCCCCTCCGGTTTGGGTGTCAGTTGCCCTTGCTTCGTAAGCACTTCCAACCTGACCTGGAGATCCCTGTAGGCGGCAGCTGCGTCCTCCTCTCTCTTCCTGGATGCAAGAGCCTCGGCATTCAGTCGTGTCACTGCTTCTCTGAGTTCCACTATCTGCTGTTCGGCCGTCATGTTGTCTGCCGTTCGTGAGCTCGCTAGTAGGCACCCGCTTTCTCTCCTCTCCGCGAGGCTGTAGATGCCCACAATTTATGAGATGGGGCTTACTGTCAGAGTTGCTTCCAGATCCTAGCTCACAGAGGATCACGCTAGCCAGCGATCATTAAATAAAAGTCTTTATTGAGTTACAGTTTCCATTCTCAAGCTGCTGCGTGCAACCCTACGTCTAATGGTTAGATCGGCGAAGCCCCATCTGAGTCTCCGCCCCTTGTACACCAACTTAATATCCTAGCCTTGCTCCACCTTTTCCGCCTGACTGTTCTTCTCTGGGTCCCTCTGCCCCCCGGGGTCTCTTCCTTCCGGGATTCCTCTGACGCTGACGCTGACCCCCCTGACTCTTCTCCCTCCTTTCGGCGGGCTTTAGGACCTGGCTCCCTTTCCGGGCTGCCTACTGCGCCACCTTCCTGTGCATTTGAACTTGGCACGCGCGCCCAACCTTCCACCTTCCGTCTGACCGTTTCTTCGCTCCCCGATGGAGGTGTGGCCACTCCTGACTCGTGCCCTCCCCCCTGTTGTGAGCTGCCAGCGCTTGATCCCTGGCGCCCTTCCTCTTCCCTGCTCTCTGGCGGTGACGCTGGTCCCGATTTCCAACTGCTCCCCTCTGAGTCCCCTCTGGCTCTATCTTCCTGGGGTGTCCCCCTAGGCTCCCCCCTTGCCCTGGCCACTGGTGCTCCTTTCTGTGAATCTTCTGATTCACTGGAAAGACTCGGAGATCTCGGGTCGTCGTCATCACTCATCTTTTCTTCTGCCTCCTCTCCCTCGCTCTCTGTTTCCTCCCTTGCCCTTGCCTCTGCTCCTGAACCCCTGACAATATATTTTTTCATATCTATTATTTTCCTTTTAAGATCTAAAATGCTTTAATATCCATGCTCGACTCAAGTTCCGTTGCAGAGCTTCTTCTACCTCCCATGGAGGACCATTCTGGCTTTGTGTGATTTTGCTTATATGCACTATAGTCAGGAAGAGCCCCTGTGTCAGGCGAGACCTGGGCCTGCCCCTCTGCCCCTCCTGGGCCGGCTACATTGGAGGAAGCTGCCTCCCCCCTGCTGGGAGGTTCCGTCATGGGTGATCCTGCTGGATGCTGGATTAGGAGAGGGAGGGAGACGTGCTCTCTGCCCTCCTCTTTCTCCATACCATCCAGGATAGAATAATAAAATCACAGAACATTAGAGTTGGAAGGGACCCCCAGGGGTCATCCAGTCCAACTTCCTGCAACGCTCCCATCAAGCTGTATCCCCATTTTATACTGAATATTTATATCTTGCTCTTGGTACTTATGAATGAAAATTATTTTAGTAATTTGGAACTCCATGTATTGTGTGCATAAGGTGCATTTATGGCTTTTATGTATTTGTGTATTTTATGTACTATGGCATTTATGCATTTATGTACTTTATGGCTTTTATAAGCCTCTTTGAGTTTATTTTATGAAGAAAATTAGGATACAGATCTTAAAAATAGCATAAATGAATTGCCAGGGAGCTGAATGGGGACGTAGTTGTGGCCAGATGCACTCCCTGTTGAGTTTTGCAAACAGTGTGTAGAAACAGTAGTTAAGTCATTGATTAGGGGACTGAGGGTCATCCTTTCTGTGAGTAAAATATCTGTCTCATGGAATTATGCCAAAATTATAATTACCTAAAAAGCAGATACGGACCCATTTCAGAATTCTTTGTCCTGCTCTTAGGATCCCCCCCCTAAGAGGGAGGGGACGGTGGGACGTTTTGTGAGTCGCCCTGGGCCTGTTCTGCTGTGACACGGCTGCCTCTTCCCTCCGCAGTGCCCCCATCTGTCGCCATGGCTCGCCGGTCTCAGAGCTCTTCACAGGGCGACAATCCCCTGGACCCCAACTACCTCCCACCCCACTACAAGGAGTACTACCGCCTCGCTCTGGACACACTGGCCGAGGACGGGGAGGAGAACTACCACCGCTTCCTGGCCGAGGAGGGCGCCCCGGACTTCCTCTGCCCCTCGGAGGTGGAGCACATCACCCAGCACATCCAGAAGCCCCAGTATGCCCATCAGGAGGGCGGGGGTGGCAGCACAGACTCCGGCCCCCACGACACAGACATGGACGGCTCCTCTGGCACTTACTGGCCCATGAACTCTGACCTGGCCGTTCCAGAGCTGGACCTGGGCTGGCCTATGGTCTTTGGGTTTCGAGGGACGGAGGTGACCACTCTGGTGCAGCCCCCACCCCCAGACAACCCCAGCATCAAGGAGGAAGCACGCAGGATGATCCGGGCAGCACAGCAGGTGAGAGATCAGGAAGGGGGCTGTGGGAAAAGGACGCTGGCAGGAGCCCAAAGGTGGGCGGGCGGGAGGAAGGGGGTGGTGGGCAGGATCCAGCAGTTTCTGACATGACTGCTGCCGTGAAAGCTCTCTGCCCTGAGCCTTTGGGGGCTCCATGATGTCCCTGCTGCCAGTCCTTAAGAAGGAGCTGCATTGGCTCCCAATTCAGACAGGGCACTGAATGCTTTATGGGCCTGGCCAGGCAGCAGACGTGGCAGCAGTTGGTGGTAAGCAAGACCAGGGGTCACGGTGGGAAAAGCTAGCGGCATTTGCTGCTGTGATGAACCAGTTATCAAAGCCCATTTCACAGAAGGCAAAGTGGTGTGACTCAGAGACATGTAACTTGCCCAAGAGTCTGAGAGCAGTGGAACTTGCTTGAGCGAAGCTGCACAGGGTTGTTCTCTGTGTTGAATGAGTATCCCTCTTTTTCCCGCGTGGCCAGATGCTAAGGAGGAGGGGCTGCTATGCTTTAGTGGTGGAAGAGGGCATTTCAGATGGCATGATCAGCTACACTTCCAAAAGCTTGTGTTTTTACTTTAAAAATATTATAGCCTGCTTTTCATTGAATCCGGGGCTCAAAGCAGTTTTCAAAATGGAAACATACAGTCTACAAAATTTAAAACACAGATTGACATCATAGATTAAAACATCAGAACAACATTCATGGTGCAAAGACTTTCTCAAATAAAACAGTTTTAACATAGCAGTAACGGTGTCTGCCGGATTTCAAGTGAGAGGGCGCTCCATCAAGCTGCCCCCCCCAAGGCACAGCAGTTCCCTCTTCTATGCAGTGATTAAAGGAAGTTGCAGGAGTCCCCTGCACTCCTTGCATCCGCCTCCCTCCTCCCACACTCATTGTCTGCCTTCATCTGTCCCCCTCCACCTTAAGGCTCCATGGAACTTGCTTCGTTCTGTCCTAAAAATGCTTAATCAAAGGCCACAATTTCCACTTTTTGTATACACATCCACCCCAAAGTGTAATAGGAAATAAAAAAAACAATATTTTGTTTTAAAAAAATGCTTCCCAAGCCTCACACTTTCCCTTTTTAAAGCTTATTGGTGAAATTCGAGATCGGAACAGAGATCTGTTCCAAGACTATTATGTGCACCTTTTGCAATAATAATAAAAAGAAATAAATAAAGGAGGAACGTTATGGCGGAGTGTTGTAATGGAAGAGCTGACACCGCCTTAACTCACATGTTGTACATGCCTGTCCTATCATGTCCATTAAGCAGAGGAAAAAGCAGCAGCAGCAGCAGCAGCACTCCTTGCCGTGCTCCTTAGCAGGAGGCATTCAGAGGTTTCTGACCCTGGTAGCCACTGAAAATTAACAACAACAACAAAACCTCCCTCTGAAAAAAGTTGTGAGATCTGTTGCACCTGAGATTTCCCAGGCTGACTCTCCCCCACCGCCATCTTGTCTTCTAGTAGTAAGCAGATCAGATCCTCCCGCCCAAAGTCTGCTCATGCCCAGCAGGGCACAGATGCACTTACCACAGTGGTTTTCAACCAGTGTGCCGTGGCACCCTGGGGTGCCTTGAAGGATGGGCAGGGGTGCCACAGGCAACACTGGTCTCTGTCCCTCTTTCCTTCCCTCCCTCCTCTGATGCCCTCTCTTGTCTCTGCCTCCCCAAGGCTTGTACAGCTGTTGTTTCAGCAGCCCTGGCTACAAGCTCCCCAGGCGAATGCTGCCTCTGGGGCTGGCCAGGGGGTGCTTCCCAGGCCCCTATAGGGCAGTGTGAGGAGGCACCTCTCTTGGGGGTGGGGGGGGAGGCAGCTCAGATACCTGGGTGGCAGGGGCAGCTGCCCAGAAGACTCCCAAGGGGAGGGGAGGCTGAAGGAACACTCCACAAGGGAAGATTTGCAAAATGACAGCAGTCTGGCAAAGCAGAAATACAGGAAGGGGTTTTACCTCTTGAGGCTACAAAGGAGAGAGACGGAACACGCACACAGGGCTTCCAGCTATTTGGAGGGTGCTAAGCAAGGGCTTCTGAGGTAAAGGAAGATATGGGGCTGCCTAGCTAGCTAGAGGAGAGGATCCATTGTAAATGGTTTCAACTGACGTTAACATTGCATTTTTATATTGTTGTAACCCACCCTGGGACCAAGTGATGAAGGGAAGGTAAGAAATCTAATCATCATAATCAATAATAGTAATAGTAATAAAGCTGGGCTTGTTAGTTATGGGCCACCAAGAGGTGGTGCTGATCTAGAGGGATGTGCTGTTGAAGGGGGGGGGGTCCCTCTTCCTTCCTGCCTGCCTGCCTGCCTCCCCCACCCACCCTAGGAGCCCTCCTACGGATTCGACTGTCTGCCACGGCCCTGGTGCAGATTCTGTCTTGTCCGGAGGTCAGTTCCACACAATGCAGAAGTCGGGCCTTTGCTGTGGTGGCTCCCCAGCCCTTGGAATTCCTTCAACTTGGACAGGCTCCTTTTCAGCACCTACCAAAGACCTCCTCCTTCCAACAAGCCTTTCACATTGAGATTCTTCCAAGCCTGCAATTGTATTAGAGTTGTTTTTGAGAGATGTTTATTTGCTATCATTTCTTGCTTGCTGCCCTGGGCTTCTTTGGAAGGAAGAGCAAGATAGGAATGTGATTATATATGAGAACTGTGAGGGGGACTTCCTGGCCTTTTCAGTCTAGGTATAAATGGGGTTTTGGGCCGGGGGGGGCAGGCTGCTATGCACAAAGCTGTCAGCTTTGGGGCTACTGTTGAATCTCGTCAGTTATTCATTGCTTCCATGTATAGACTGCTTATTATCAGTAGATCCTTCTTTTGTTATTAACGTTTTACTATTGACATTTCCAAAAACAAAGCCTTCCACACCCAAGGGGCCCAGCAGAGAAGGCCCCCGTAGGGTGACTGGACTTTTATTTACACTGCTTCCTGTGAGCTCTGGCTCTGGCCAGGGAATGGGAGGCCAAGGGCTGGCAGCTCTTTCACAGGGCAGGTGCGGGAGAGAGGGGCTGAGCCCTGCCAGGGCACCTGAGGCTGCTCCCAGGAAATCAGTCCTCTGGCTTCCCAAGATGGAAAGAGAGTCCTGTGAGGTGTTAACCTGCCCTTTTGCCTTCCCTCCAGGTGGTTGCCATAGTGATGGACATATTCACTGATGTGGACCTGCTGGGCGAAGTGCTTGATGCCGCAGCCCGCAGGGTTCCTGTGTACATCCTGCTGGATGAGATGAATTCCCAGCTCTTCCTGGACATGGCAGCCAAGTGCAGAGTCAACCTCAACTACGTGGAAGTAAGCACAGCAGGAGGGGGCAGGGGCTCCCATGGGGCAACGTGGCACTAGGACACAGGGTGCAATTTTGCGCCCCTTTGGTACCCCAAGCCCCCCAAACAGTGCAGGCAGCTCTGAGAACACCAGGAGAGCCTGGCTGTTGGATCAGGCCCAGGGGAGCCCATTGGGTCCAGCATCCTGTTCTCACAGTGGTTGACCACAAGTGAGACCCGAGCACGGCCACACTCCCTTCCTGGGGTCTCCAGCAACTGGCATTCAGAAGCATTGCTGCTTCCGGCTCTGGAGGCCAAGCTGAGCCGTTGTGGCTCTAGAATCATAGAATGGTTGAGCTGCAGAGATAGTAGGACCCCGAGGGTCACCCAGTCCAGCCCCTGCAATGCAGGAATCTCAGCTGAAACATCCCTCACAGGTGGCCACACAACCTCTGCTTAAAAGCCGCCAAGGAAGAAGAGTCCACCACCTTCTGAGGGAATCCGTTCTGCTGTCAAAAAAGTTCTTCATAAGGTTTAGTTGGAATCTCCCTTCCTGTTGGTTTGAATCCATCCGTTCGGGTCCTGACCTTTGGAGCAGCAAGAAACAGTTTGTTCCATCTTTCATGCGACAGCCAGGAGTCATCAATTGCCCTCTCCTCCTCCAGGAGTTTGTCCGTTCCTTGTTTAAAGCCATCTAGGTTGGAGGCTGTCACTATCCACGGTTTTAACAGTGCTCTGCAGGAAGAAGGACTTCTTTTTGTCCTGAATCTTCCAACATTCAGCTTCACTGGGTGTCCATAAGTAGAAGCTCTATGAGAGAGTGGAGGAAACCATGCAGCAACGCGCGCACCCCCCTCCTGCATTGATTCCTGCATTGCAGTGGGTTGGATTAGATGACCCCAGGGATCCCTTCCAACTCTGCCTCTTTGGAGCCTGCAGCTAAACGGCCTGGGTTGGGGGGAGCAGTGGCTTCCTTGGGCATTTTGCTGCCTGATACCTCTCTTGCCTTGCAGTTCCTCCGGGTGAGAACAGTTTCCGGCCCCACCTACTACTGTCGCACCGGGAAGTCCTTCAAGGGGCATGTGAAGGAGAAGTTCCTGCTGGTGGATTGCATGGTGGTACTGAGCGGGAGTTACAGGTGAGTGGAGGGCAGGGCAGAGGCCACAGGTGGCTTGACTCCTTCCTGCTGCAACAGACTTCAGCTGAGACGGCCGCCTGGGCAACTGAGGGCTGTGATGAGCCTTAGGAGGGAGGAGGAAGTGCAAATGGCCACCCAGCTGCCCCAAAGGAGGAGCCTTGGGGTGGAGAGGGCCAGCCATGGGTGGGGAAGCTGGTCAGGATCCTAAGTCAGGAGGGCAAGCAGAAATCATCCACTCTTGGAGCAACTGGGCCTTGCAGCAAACTTTGGATGTCCAGGCAGAATCTCTCAAGGCAGAGCAGGAGTCAGGCATTTCCCATTCCCCTTGCTGGGCCAGAGCTCTTTGGGTTACAGTAGTGGGGAGGCCCTGTCCAGTTCCCACAGAGACCTTATGGAGGATGTGGGGGGGTTCATAAGAGAAATAGCAGAAGTAGGTCTGCCTTTTGCTGTTCCAGGACTCCAGTTCTCATTGCGAGGTCCCTTGGGCTTGGATGTGACTCGCACAAACAACCCGTCCCGACTGTAATTCTCCTTAGATTATAAGGCTCTGGCTTTGTACGTTCTTATGTGGAATAGTTATATTCTGCCTTTTAATTTGAAAGACCATCCAAAGGGATTTCAGCATTAATACAACATCACTAACAAGTAGACATTATTCTGCTTAAAAGCAGGCACTGCTCAAGGCCCTCTGGAACTAGAGGCAACCAGCAAGATATTAAAGGGAAACGGCAGCAATAAGGAGCCCTCTCCCCAATTCCAGGCCATTGAAGGCACAGGCAGAGTTATTTTAACCTGGCACCTGATATCTCTGGGGAGGGAGTTCCACAAAGGGGATGTCACCCTCTGGGAGTGGTGCCCACAGTATCCTGTGGGTACAGGGAGGAGGAGGAGGCATCTCGTGCCTGCCCTGCGGGCAGAGTGGCCACTCGTAGCAGTAACGTGCCCATCTCTTGCCTGCTTCTCCACAGCTTCATGTGGTCGTTTGAGAAGATCCACCGGAGCATCGCTCACATCTTCCAGGGAGAGTTGGTGGCCAGCTTTGACGAGGAGTTCCGCATCCTCTTTGCCCAGTCAGACCCGCTGGTTCCTCCTGCCAATGTCCTGATGAAGGCACCAGAGAGCTTCATGGCACCCTTTGGCATGGCGCCCTACGGCAGCAACCTGCCCCTCTTCCCCAAGAAGCACCCCCTGCTCTTCCCCCGGGAAGACAACCTTTTCTCGCCGCTGATGGACAGGGTTGACCCAGACAGGTACTTCCTGTCCTCCTTCAGAAGAGACGACATGCTGCGCCACACCTTGGAAGGGTCAGCGATGCGGATGTATTCCAAGAAGGTGGAGATGGAGAACTCCCAGCTGGACCCCATCCGGGGCTTTCTCCGCTCGAAGCAGCTGGAGATGGACTCCTTCAAAAGGCACAGCTTTGCAGAAGGCACCTTTGAGAACTTTGCTTCTTCAAAGCAGTTTTCCAGGCAGATGTTCATGAACAATTTGGATGATTTTAAAATTCAGTCCAGCCATTTTCAGAAAGACCAGTTCTACCAGTATCAGTTTGAGCATCCCCAGGGTGCCAGCAGGCCCCAGGGGCTCTTCGAGAGAATAAGGGGAGGCAGGCCCGGGTTCAACGAAGCGGAGGATTACGCCGACGGCTTCCGGTGCCCGGAAGTAGAATCCGGTTTCCCCCAGGAGGGCTACCCTCTGCGGCTGGACTACGTGCCTTCCAATTCCTCCAAGGAAGTGAGACATGGCTCTGACCAAGTGAATGTGGCTGGGAATGGCCCTCTTGGGCTGCCCTCATTCCGGACACAGAACATGGGGCAAAAGTTCATGTGCCAGACCTCCCCAACCCAGAAGCAGAGCCTGGAACAAAGGCTGTTCCTGCAGGACCAAGACCAGGATTCAGATCAAGGCAAGAAAGTGCAAGAGAACCGAGCTGGCCTGCGCAACTGGAGAATTTCCTCCTACCTGAGTGGGTACCAGTCTGACCCAGGAGAGGAGGGTCTCCCGACGCCCATGGAGTCAGAGGCCTACAATGAGGTGCTTGGCCCCACAGAGCCCCTCCCACGGTTCCCCAGTGACCTCCTCCCCTCTTTCAAAGCCCCACTGCCACTTTCAGGAGCTGAGAGGCCAGCTGAGGAGGCCTCTTTGGTGAAGCAGGATCCCTTCAGGAGCAGGATCAACCCCTTGATTCAGAGGAGCTCACGACTCAGGTCATCCCTTATTTTTAGTGCTGCCAAATTGGACCAGCAGAACATGTCGGCTGAGAAAGTCCAGATGATTCAAAAAGAGCAGACATCCAGCGAGGTGACGAAGGACAGCGAGACAGTCAAGACCACCACCGCCTCCAAAGTAGCTGAGCTACTTGAGAAGTATAAGACAGTGGGCAAAGACTCAGAAAGTACGACCGTCAGTCACACAAAGGCCATGTCCTCTTTCCTGCAGGAAGAGTCCCAGAATGCAGAGAGGAAATGCACCAAGTCGGTGCAGTACAAGATCTTGGAGAGCCACGTGTCAGACTCCAAAGACTCTCTTGGCAGCTACAAGTTGCATTTGGAGTCAGATAGGGCATTTGGAGAGTCCACCTCGGCCGGCCAGCTCACTGACATGCTTGGCAAGGATCCCATTGCACAGATGAGCGGTAAAACGGACAAGCTCGCTTCTCGGTTCTACCCAATAGAGAACAAGCCCAGTGTTCCAGAGGAGAGCCTCATATTTGTTGGAGAAACTCAGAAACGAGCTCTTGCAGAAAGGAAGGAGAAGCTTTGCTTCAAAGGGGAAGCTCAGAATCTGCCCGAGACAGAATTCAAGAAAGCAGAACAAGCCCAGACTGTGGAAGTTCCCTCCAAGGCTCACGGCTCCAACAGCTCCCTCAATAAGCCAGAGGAAGACGGCGGTAAGCAGGAGCAGAGCCCACGGGAGTTTTTCAGGAAAGGATCTCTCAGGCTAAAGCAGCTGCTGAACCCCAAAGGGGAGAAGAAGCCAGAAGAAGACGCCACCCCTGAGAGCTGGAAGCCAGAGAAGCCGAGTGCAGGAGGCCTCAAGCGACTGTCCAAAGGTGACTTCCAGGAGGCGATAGAGGAAGAGAAGTCTCCAAAGCCGGCTCCTTCCCCCCTTGTCCCCAAAGGCAGCCAGTCCCCTCAGCATCGGTTTCCCTCATCCACATCCAATGTCCTCTACAGCAGCAACCTCCGGGATGACACAAAGGTCATTCTTGAGCAGATTTCTGCTAACAGCCAGAAGAACCGAGCGGAGCTGGCCAGGCAGCTGCCGAGCTCCAGCAACCCAGAGCTGTCCAAGTCGGCCACCAGCCTGGACCACAGAGCTGAGGAGAGAAGCACCGGGATCCTCCGGTCGGAGAGCTTTGGCAGCCACAGGCGGAATCTGCAGAGGGACCCTTCGGAGGACAGGGACTCCCTCCTGAAAAGGATGGAGAGCATGAGGAAGGAGAAGCGGGTTTACAGCCGGTTTGAGGTCTTCTGCAAGAAGGATGAGCATGGCGAAGAGGAAGGTGAGCCCGATGCCAAAGACAAGAAGGTGGGCAAATTCATGCCCAAGCTCCTGGGCACATTCAAAACAAAAAAGTGACTCTGATGTTGCTGCTCACCTTCACCTCTCTGGTCCAGAACCACTTTGCCTGGGACAAATGCTGGTGGGAAGCCCTCCTGTCAGGACAGCTGTGTTGACCCCCCCCCCCAGCTGTGGAATGGGTTGAGCGGGTGGCTGGGCTGGTGGCAGGGGGGCTCTGGGCCCCTGGAGGGGGGGGGAGGGGCACCAGAAGGCGCTGCTTCAAACCAAACTGTCGGGGGGAGGGGGAGCCCAGCTGACATGGAGTTCTGTAACCATCTGTCAAAGCAGCTTTCTGTGACAAACTTTCTGCTTCAGTGTCAGGAGTTGGCGGGTGCCAAGCTGCTTTTTGGGTTAAGATCCAGCCTTTCTCTGGCTTAGTGCCAACCTCAGCGAAAGCATCACTGGCCACTCTACAGCGGCCTTTGCAGCACCAGAAGATGCCTACTTGACCAGCGCTGGGGACCCACCACTTAACCAGATCTTTCTCAGAGAGATTGTTTCTTCTCTCTCTCTCTCTCTCTGTGTGTGTGTGTGTGTGTGTGTGTGTGTAAAGCACTAGAGGGGCTGGGGGTGCCAAGGGGATCTGTGTAAACAGCAGCATTTGCAATTGCAGGGTAGGCTGAGACTTAGGCTGGTAGAGCTGGCTGGGTGCTGACTTCCACCACTGCACGTTGCCGTTGCAAGGCAGATGAGGCTTCCTCCAGGCACTGGCAGGAAGGAAGAAGCAACCCTGCTGGGCAGGGTGAGGATAGAAAGAGGAGACGGCAGTTCTGCTCTGCTGAAGGACAGGGGCTTTTGCGTCACATAGGTAGCTGCTTCTGCACCACCCTTCTTCTGACACTTCCCCTCCCGCCCCAATCCTGATATCCTCCATTGTCACCCTGGGTTCCCCCAGGCACCCTATTTATTGAGCATCCTCCATCCTGACTTGCTTCCACAAAGCTCCTGCACAGGAGACAAGGCTGCATCCAGCCTTCATTGGGCATTTGTTCTCATTTGCTTGCTGGGAAGTTATACGACAGTGATCATCCATCTTGGTTGGTTTAGACATCTTGCTGCTCATCATTCATTCATCCCCCCCCCCCCCCACTTTTCAGTGGGTTTCCCTATCACTTTCATAATTGCTCAAAGGCTGCTTTTTCTTTTAAGTGGTGCTGGGGGGACAGAGAGGGGTTTGAATCATTTTAATTGTGCAAACCTGAATTTACGGCATGAATTGCTCCCATGAGTCTGGAGGTGCGCAGACTCAAGTGGGCTGCTCCATTTCAGACTGCAGGCGGGGTTCATGTGATAGAATGCTCCTTCATAAGTAAATGTTCTTCCTTCCACATAGAAAATGGCTCGCTGGCTTGGTCTTCCTGAAATGATCGTTGTCTATGTGCAGGAAACCCTTTCCCTGGGAGGAGCATTCACTCCTTTGACCTCCATTCTGAACTGCAGCAGCCAAGATGCGGCTGGCCCACCTGGGGCAGGAACTGCGGCTGAGTGGAAGAGGGATGCCCCAGGGCAGCGAAGGTCCCTGGTGCCTCCCGTTAGACCAGTCTCAGTGAGCAGCACAGCCAGGAAAGGCTTTGGAGAAAGAGGAGAGGCAAATCAGGCCATGGATAGAAGCAGCCGGCAAGGGGAGCAGACACACAAATCATGTTTAATGGCTGTGGTTCAAGTTGCCCACCCTGCAGAAAGGATTGCCAGCAAGGGGACTCAAGCCAGGTCTTGGCCAGGAATCCCACCCCCGTGCAGCAGTGAGGGTCTCATGAAAACCACTGCTCACACATGCTGGACCAGGAGCATTTAAAAGAGGCAACTATTTATGCCCCTGGAATTAAACCAATAGGCATGTAAACCACCACTGCTTTATGAGGATGGTTTTCAGGGTGAGAGCAAAACCCACGCAGGTTGTTAGAAGCTGGCAGCCAACGGGGAGAACCTGGTGTCCCTCCCTTTCCTCCTTGCGCTGCCTCTCTGCATGCTGCCTTTGAAAGACAGGGTCTCTTGGCGAGGAAGCAGAGCAGTACTTCCATGGAAGCATGCAAAGCAGCATTGCCATGTCCCTTTTGGGAGCTGTCACTCCATTACTGCTTCCCCAAACATAAGGGGCCTCTCCCCAAATCTCAGGGTGAGGGGGATGCTACCCGCAAGCATGGGCAGCCACCAGGCTGGAGCATTTCTCATGGTTTCGATTGTATGAACTTACAGATTCATGGAGGAGAGTAAGGTGACTGCCAGTCAGGAGGGCCGTGTCCCGCCTCCAAGAACACCAGTCGCCACAGGGAGAGGCTGTTCTGCTCATGTTCTGCTTGCGGGCTTCCCAGGAGCATCTGCTGGGCCTCTGAAAGGAACCCAGTGCTGGACTGAAGGGTCCCCCCCCCCTTGCTCCAATTCCGCTGCAGGGTTCTCTGTCTCTTCTGGACATCATTGCCTTGTGCCAGATGCTAGTTAGTTTGGGTTGTGAATCTCTTGAGAAGTGAAGAAACGAAAGAATCCAAGTAGATGATTCCCAGAAGGCTGGGAATATTGCACTGAATAGCAGAGGGGACCATGAATGACTGCAGACAGGCCCAAGCCTGTGGAGTGTCCTGCGTGACCCTTGGGCTTCATGTGCAGAGCCACAAGCCTCTGCTAGTCCTGAAGCACAGTTTGCCCCTCTCTGTTTGTTGCATCAATTGAAATAGTGTAAGTTGCTTAAAATGCCAACTGGGTAGCATTCAGCTGTCCACTGAAATGTAGAAGCTACTTCTGGAGCAGGGCCCACAGGACTGGCAATTGGAGCAGGTGACAGGCGGAGGCCACCCAGCCAAAGCCACAGCAGAGAGGAGGGGGCACAGAAATACTGTATCAGGAGGGTTGACATTCTGCACTAAAGGCAATAATAAGTTCTGTGACTGGAATAAACTATGCAAATGTACATACAATTCTGGAGTCTGTCATATATTCTGATTGCAGTAAGAGGAGAACAAGGGCTCCGAAGCTTGAGTTGTTTTTTTGGATCAAGTAATGGGAAGAGTTGTGTGGCTCAGGAATAGGGATGGGGATGGCTGTCGTCCTGCAGGCATGGTTTGATTCTTCATAGAATCATAGAATTGGAAGGGATCCAAGGGTCATCTAGTCCAACCCCTGTAATGAAGGAATCTCAGCTGAAGCATCCATGACAGATAGCCATCCAACCTCTGCTTAAAAACCTCCAAGGAAGGAGAGGGAGACTGTTCCACTATTGAACAGCTCTTACTGTCAGAGCGTTTTTCCGAATACTTAAGTCATGATCTCCTTTCTTGTAACTTGAAGCCATTGGTTTGAGTCCTGTCCTCCAGAGCATTCTAGCTCCCATCAGCCCCAGTCTGTCTGGCCAGGGATGATGAGGACCGTAGTTCAGCAATGTCTGGAGGGCCACAGGCTCCCTGGCCCCTGGCTAGGTGAAATGGGAGGGTGGGAGGCTGCATTGCTGGGAAAGGGTCTCCACCTGCAAAGGCCACCTAGTGCTTGTTTCTCTGGCACTCCAGTGAGAGCCACTGATATCCATCCTGAACAAATGAGCTGCCTCATGACTGCCCACCCCACCACCGCATCCAAGCTGCAAGTAAGCTCCTCTGAGACCTTGGCTAGCCTCACACTGACTTCTAAGGAGGTGCCAGTGGTGCCCACCCCAAATGCATAAGACAGGATTCAATAGATATTTGTCTCCACTTCAACAGTTAGCATTTCATGTCCAACTATAAGAAATCAGATTATGGAGAATGAAATCAAGGAGGCGTTCAAAGGAAGAAGAGTTGTGGCAAATGTGTGTTCTGCTCATGGCAAAATTTCCAGCCCTCCTCAAGGACATTGCCCTGGGGCTTAAGTGGTGCCTGGGACTGGGGTGAGAAGCAGTTGGGGGATTCAAAAGCAGCCACAGTCCCATCCAATTCAACAAGTATTTACTTAGACAACTGGCAAGGAAGTCCAAAGAGACTTTACTTCAGAAAAGGAAACTTCTCAAAAATCAGAAGGTGAAAGGCAAGCAGGTCACAGACAGTGAGGCTTCGGAGTCCTAGTTGCTGGAAACTGCAAGAGGGGACAGATTCTCTTGCGCTTGGTCATGCTTGCGGGTTTCTGATTATGGGCGCCTGTGTGGCTGCTGTGAGAACAGCATGCTGGACTAGATGGGCCTCCTTTAGCCTGACCCAGCAGCAGACTATTCTGTATGGGACGCTGGTGGCGCTGGAAGGTCATCAGTTTGAATCCTGTTGCTTTGTCCCAGCTCCTGCCAACCTAGCAGCTCCAAAGCATCCCAGCGCCAGGAGACAGGCACTGCTGTGGTGTCCCATTGTGCCAGAAGCGCTTCAGTCCTGCTGGCCCCTTGACCGGGAAGGCTCTGCGGACAAATGCCAGTTCCATCAGCCTGAAAGTGGAGATGAGCTCTGCACCCCACAGTCGAATTCGAATGGACTTAACCGCCCAGGGGTCCTTTAAAAGGTAAAGGGACCCCTGACCTTGAGCTTAATCCAGCCCCGGACTCCTGGGAGGAGGCATTGCTGGGTTTGTTTCTGCCTGATCCAGCAGGGGCTCTTTGTGTTCCTGAAGATCGGAAGCACTTTGAAAAGGCCTCTTAAAAGATCAAGTATCAAAGTAACACGCTGTCTTTCTCTGTCTTTCTCAAACACACACACACACACAATCGCTGTCAGCCATACGTAGGGCTCTCCATTAAGGACAAGCTCTAAGATAAAGGTAAAGAGACCCCTGACCGTTAGGTCCAGTCGTGGCCGACTCTGGGGTTGCGGCGCTCATCTCGCTTTACTGGCTGCGGGAGCCGGCATACAGCTTCTGGGTCATGTGGCCAGCAGGACTAAGCCGCTTCTGGCGAACCAGAGCAGCGCACGGAAATGCCGTTTACCGTCCCGCCAGAGCGGTACCTATTTATCTACTTGCACTTTGACGTGCTTTCAAACTGCTAGGTTGGCAGGAGCAGGGACCGAGCAACGGGAGCTCACCCCGTCGCGGGGATTTGAACCCTGCTCGGCAAGCCCTAGGCTCTGTGGTTTAGCCCACAGCGCCACCCGCGTCCCTTACCTTTACCCCACTATGTACAGGCGGGGGGGGGGGAGTGGTGTTCACAAGCACAAGAGCAGACGCTCAGCCGGCAAGTCGAGACTAGAGCAGGGAAGAGCCCGGGACAAGAGGATGCCAGCGCGGCTGATGAGCAGCGTCAGGGGGGCGGGGCGAGAGCGGGCGTAGACGCGAAGCGCCCTTGAGAGGCTCTCTCGGCGATTGGCGCCCGCGAGGGGTCAGAGGGCGAGGGGGCGGGGAAGGACGCTGCGTCCCGCGCACGCGCTCTCCCGCCTCGGCGTTTCCATGGCAGCCGCAGCCAACGGGCCGCCGGGCGAAAATGAGCGCAGCCGCCGAAGTGGAGGAGCAGGTGGCGCGGCGCTACGAGATCAAGCGGCGCCTCGGCAAGGGGGTGCGTGGGGCGGGCGGGGGGGGTCGCCGCCTGGAGGACAAGCCCCCCTAACGCCCCCTTCTCGGCGCGGGCGGAGCCAGGAGCTCAGAGGCCCCCGTCTTCCTATTGATTAACTTGAGGGGGGCGCTGCCCCCTTTGGCCACGCCTCTGACGCCCCTCTTCGCCCCCCCCCCGCAGGCCTACGGGATCGTCTGGAAGGCCGTCGATCGCAAGACGGGCGCCGTCGTGGCCGTCAAGAAGATCTTCGACGCCTTCCGGAACCGGACTGACGCTCAGGTGAAGCCCCCCCCCCCGGGAGACGCCCACAATTGATGGAGGCGCAGCAGGGGCTCGACTAGATGACCCCCCCCCGGGTCCCCTCCGGATGCTGTGAGAGAGAGAAAGGGAGAGGGAGAGACTTATCGCCATAGAGATCGGAAGGAGCTGAAGGGCACGGGCGCCTGAGGCTTTGAGGCGGCCAAATGCAGGTCCTTGAACTAATTAAAGCAATATACAATCATAGAATCTTAGAGTTGGAAGGGACCCGAGGGTCCTCCAGGCAGGACCTTGATTCGGGCTGGGAGAGTCGTGTATTTTTGCCTGGGAAACAAACGACCCTCTGAGCGAAAGTGACCAGAGGGAGTCGAGGAGGGATGAGAAGGACAGCTGCTGCAGCAGCGTCTTAGAGCTCTTTTTAACAATCCAAAGGCTCAAATAAATAATAATATATTATTATTCTTGCAGTTACTATTGTATATAGAATAGTGGTTATTATTACTAAGTGATAATAATAATCCCCAGCTTGGCAAATATGGCTGCAGGGCATAGAACATGTGGGGCATTGTGGAACGTTGATGTGCTTATTGCATGACTTTACTGGGACCCTGAGAAGCTACTCCGTCCTCAGCCAATGGTATGTGTTTCTTTTCAGAGAACCTTCCGGGAGATTATGTTCCTTCAGGTAAGCAATGACTGTCTCTTGGCTTTTGACCCGCGCTTCTGCTTCTCCCAGAATGCCCTTTTGTCTGCGTGTCACTGGGGACAACACTGGATTTCTGTGGCTACACATGTATTTGTTACAGGGAAATTGGAAGGGGGATGAGAGACACCCCCCCATGAGCCTTGCCTCTCCACACCAGAGACAAAGAGTCTCCGCTACACAAATTTTCACTCACACAGGTACCACAGAGATATTTCCCTGCCTATTACCAAACTTTTTATGCTTTTGAACTAACTTTCACGTTAAACAAGTACATGATTGACTTGAGTGGTAATTAAAGCAATATACAATCATAGAATCTTAGAGTTGGAAGGGACCCAAGGGTCATCTAGTCCAACCCCCTGCAATGCAGGAACCTCACCTAAAGCATCCATGACAGATGGTCATCCAACCTCTGTTTAGAAACTTCCAAGGAAGCAGAGTCCACAACCTCTTATGGGAGTCTGTTCCACTGCTGAGAAGCTTACTGTCAGAAAGTATTTCCAAATGTTTAGTCGGAATCTCCTTTCCTGTAACTTGAAGCCATTGGTTTGAGTCCTACCCTCCAGAGCAGGAGAAAACAAGCATGCTCCCTCTTCCATGTGACAGCCCTTAAGATATTTGAAGATGGCTATCGCATCCCTTCTCAGTGTCCTCTTTCCAGGTTAAACATACCAAGCTCCTTCAACCGTTCCTTATAAGGCTTGGCTTCTAGATCCTTGAGCATCTTGGCTGCCCTCCTCTGCACATATTCCAGCTTGTCAGCATCCTTCTTAAATTGTGGTGCCCAGAATTGGGCACAGTATTCTCAGAAAGGTGTCTGAAACACCCTCTGTTGTAGCTTTTCCCAACTTGGTGCCCTCCAGATGTTGTTGGAGTCAAACTCCTTTCATCATCCCTGATCGTTGCCCAGGCTGGCTGCTGTGGTTGATGGGAGCTGGAGTTCAACAACATCTGGAGTGCACCAGGTTGGGGAAGAAGACCACATTACAATTGTCAAGCATATTCGCTTTGGCAGAATATTTATTACACCAAAGTTGGAGTTAGAAAACCATCTTGCTGCAGATGAGTAACCAAGACTTGAGGAGGGTACCTTCTCATGGGAACACCTGTGAGTCAGTGCCAGGCTCTTTCTCTGCAGCCGCCAGATGAGTCTTCCTGCATGCAAACAGCGACTCAACCCACAGTCCCAGTGGTGGTTTTCTGTTTAGAGTATGTTGGGCTCTGCCAGCAAGCTCTGTGAAGAGTCCTCAAGAGTAGCCGCCATTGATGGGCAGGTCTTTCTTCCTGCAGGAATTTGGAGAGCATCCAAACATCATCAGACTCTTGAATGTCATCCGAGCTCAGAATGACAAGGACATCTACCTGGTTTTTGAGTCTATGGGTGAGTTTTTCCTGACTGTAACTTAGGCTTCCTTCTTGTGGAGAGGACCTTGACAATGAGGAGCAGGAAGCCAGAGTAAAAGTGCATGTTGAGCAGAACATTTTGAGTGCAGGGTAAATGCTACCAAGGGAGGGAAGGCTGAAAGCAGCTGACCCACAGGCTTGTAAACAAACAGGCCACCAAGGCCAAAGGGGGAGATGCCAAAAGGAAGGTCCCCTTTGGGTGGCTCTTTGGGAATAGCGAGGGCAGGGCTCCCCCTTCTGTGATCGTGACCTGGAGGAGTCTTCCCTGAGTGGGAGGCAGGCACTGCAGAGTCTGTGCTAAGTGTCTGTGTGCGCAACTCAGTCTCGCATTGTGAGTGGGGGCTGAGGGGAGCTGTCGCTCTGGTGAGCACTTCAATCAGTGGCTCTTTGCTACACACATGAATAGCTAGGAAACAGCTACGTCTGGTGCAAGTATAGTAGCAGCATGGTGGGGGTGTTGGAGTAAACATGGTTAGGGGGCATGGACATCCTGTTACTGGCTATCCGTAAGTTATACCTGGGGTGGGGGGAGACCCGTGGATGGTTTACAGGGGGCCCTAATGGATGACCTCTCTCAAGGGGGAAGCAGGGGGAGTGTGGCCCTGTTGCCACTGTTGGATCTCTCAGTGGCCTTTGAGGCAATTGACTGCAATACCTCCTGGCATTCCTCCCTGGATTGAGAGCTGGAGGCACTGCTTTACAGCTAGTCTAGGAGAGTCTCCTTGGGGCACTGTGTGTCTACCTCCCAACACCTTAGCTGTGCAGTGCCACAGGGCACTATTTTACTCCAGTGCTATTTAACATCTTCATGAAGGTGTTGGGAGCAATCATCCGGAAGTTTGGGGCACAGGGTCATCACTACACTGATGACACCCAACTCCATTTTGCTGTTAAATCTGCTCACAGGTTGTCATTCAGAGTCCTGGGTTAAGCTCTGAGATATTTGTGACCCTCTTGGCTGAAACTTTTTGGGTAGTCCTTGCAGGCCTGGGTTTGGAGGCGGTCTAGCAGAAGGGCCAGGGTTTGTGGTCTTGGGCTGAATGGTCAAGGCAGTGCCAGGCACCCACTGCTTCTCTGCTGTTCCCCGTTTCAGAGACCGACTTGCATGCGGTGATCAAGAAGGGAAATTTACTGAAAGATATTCATAAGTGTTACATCCTGTATCAGCTGTTAAAAGCCACCAAATTCATCCACTCAGGAAACGTCATTCATAGGGACCAGAAGGTACATGTGTGGGAAGGACTTGGGCTCCAGCCCTACGGTGAATTAAAGGGGGGGGGTGAAATGCTGTAGTGGGTGGGTCTCCCTCCTTCCATTTTCTCTTTTATTACATTATTACATCTCCTTCCAAACAGCTCAGGATTCATACTTGGTTCTTTCTTTGCCTGTGACGTAGGTTGGTTTGAGAGAGAGTAACTGGCTCTGGATCACCCAGTGCATTCCCTGGGCAAGCAGGGATTGAACTTGGGTGTCCCTGCTTGTAACCTAGGACTCCAACCACCACACAGACAGGATGGCTGATTCTTGTGTTCTTTCACTCCCCTGATACCTTTTCCACATGCAGCCTTCAAACATCCTGCTGGATGCAGACTGCTTTGTCAAGTTGTGTGACTTTGGACTGGCCCGTTCCCTGTGTCAGATCCACCAGGATCAAGACAGCCCTGCCCTGACGGAGTATGTTGCTACTCGTTGGTACCGGGCCCCTGAGATTCTGCTTTCCTCTCACAGGTAAGGAGGGTGCCTCAGGAGCCTCGGAGAGGCTGAGGAGCTTGAGTCTGTGGCTGCTACTCACAGCCTCCCATCCTCACTTCCTCGCCTTTGCGACAGGTGAGGCTGTGCAGGGACTGGGCTGGTGCCTGGAGGCAGCGATAGGCAGGCAGGCTGGCTGAGGGCCAACGGATAGAAGTTGAATCTTGGCAAGGCAATGGGAGTGGGGGGTCCTGTGTCAGGGAGTTGGGGAGCCAGCCTGTTCTCAATGGAGCTGCCCACTCCTGAAGTAGCAGCGTGGTGGCTTGGCAGTCCTCCTTGGTCTGGATTTGCCACCATTGCTCCTCCTGGGTTGAGCTGCCTTTGCCACGCTCTGGTGACCCCTCAGCCGGACTCTTGTCATGCTGGGTGCAATGTGCTGTTGCTGGCTTTGCAGGTGGCATGCCAATCCAGAGCCGTGGCACCTCACCTTGGGGAGCTGAGCTGGCTGCCTGCTTGCTGTTGGCTCCACATGAGTGTGTTAGTCCCAAAGCAAGAGGAGCCAAGTCCCTAGAAGTCAGTCTGTTCTCACATTGGCCCAGCCAGGCCTTGCAGTTGGTGGGGCAGGCCATTCAGATGTCCCATCAACGGGCGTGGCTTGGTGCCCAGTGGTGGTGGACCAGGCCTTCTCTGCAGTGCCCTGACCAGAGGAACTCCCTTCCTCATGGAGATGGTGACCCCCCCCCCACCTCCCATCTGTCAGAAGGTGAATGAAAATGCTCTTCTTCACACCAGCTTTGTGGTGAGGACTGTGGAAGGAACGTTACAATTAAAGTGCAGCTGAACTGTTTTCATTCTTGAACAGTTTTACTGCTTTTGATTTTATATGTCACTTCATGATCTTTTGTGCTTTGCCCTGATGAAAGGTGGTCTAGAAAAACAATGAAATACATTTCTTCCTCTGGGGGCACTAGTGGCATTGGGGTGCCAGTCCCAAGGGGCACTGGCAGGTCCAGATCCAGCCCCAAACTATCCCTTGTTTGGTGGGGGCCTGAAGTGAGCAACTTTTTGCCAGTACACAAACACCAGGGAATAGGAGTGATGTGGAAGGAAGAAAGGGAAAGGAAGAAAGCAGGATCAAGCACATCTTCAGGGCATCAGGTCTGGATATCTGTGTTGAGGGATGCCAGGAGCCCTTGGATGTCTGACTCTTGAGGCCCAACATGGATGTCTTCTTCCTTGCTTGCAGCTACACGAAGGGTGTGGACATGTGGAGCCTGGGCTGCATCTTGGGCGAGATGCTCCTGGGGAAGCCTCTCTTCCCTGGCACATCCACAGTCAACCAGCTAGAGCAGATTCTGCGTGTTGTTCCTGCTCCCTCCCCAGAAGGTGAGAAGGTTTCGCAGAGGAGGAGAGCCAGCTCAAGGAAAGGGGGACCTTTGGAAGTTCTGTGGGTGCTGCCGAGAGTGTGGCAAAGGAGTGAAAAGGTGCCAGCCCCCTTTCCGGCTGCAGCTACAGAACTATACTTTTAAGCCAGCACCAAAAGAACTCAGCTCCATGCGGGACTGCCCTTAGGGCTGCTGGTGCAGAATGTGATGGCTAGACTGCTGATGGGGAGATCTGGTTGAGAGCATGTGACACCCTTGTTAAAAGAGCTGCACTGGCTGCCCATCTGCTACCCAGAGAGATTCAAGGTCCCTGAAGTACTTGGGTCCAGGGTGCCTCAGGCATCGCCTGAACGCTTAGAACCCAGGTCAGTCACTGAGATCATATGCAGGAACATCTATGGTCATTTCATGAACTGGTGAGGCTAATTTTACAACATCTGTGTCATTGGCCCAGTCCTGGGGGGCTGGTTGACTCCCAGGGCCCACCTCTGCAGCCCTGCGCTCCTGCTGCTGCACTGTGTGTGGTGTTCCGCTGGGAAGGAGGGAGAGAGCAAGCAGAGGACGGGTGAGCGGCACTTCCCTGGCTGAAGCGCCTGCCTCCCGTCCTGGTGAGGTTGACTGACTGCCTTGCTGTTGCAGATGTGGCCGCCTTCCACTCCGACTACAGAGCCTCCATTATCGGCCGACTGAGCTGCCAGTGAGTGTCTTGTCCTTCCCTCCCATTCGGGGGAGGGGGGTTGAGCAGCCAGTTGCTCACGGTCCTGCTGAGATCACGCCCTTCGGGGCTGGGTGGGGTGGTCTGTCTGTTGCTTGCAGGTGGGGAGCTGCTGTGTGCCTTTTCTCCAACTGCAGGCCACAGGTGGCTTTTGAGGAGCTTCTGCCCACCTCCACCCCCACCCAAGCCCTGGATCTTCTGAAACGGCTCCTGGTATTCAACCCTGAGAAGCGACTGACAGCGGAACAAGCATTGGAGCACCCCTACGTGCGACGGTGAGTGTCTTGAGGACTGGTTTGCAGTGGAGGCATCTTGGCCTGTGCTGGGTGGGGGGTCGCCCATCTTCTGAAGGGTCAGACAGACATGCTTGGGCAAGTTGCAGCCCATGGGCCAGCTGGTCAGATCCTGGTGCTTGGCCAAGGGCCAGCGTCTCTCCTTGGTGCCAGCCGAAGGATCGTCTCACTCCGTGTGCTCTTGGCAGGTTCCACTGCCCCAGCAAAGAGCCTGCTCTTGACTACAGTGTGGTCCTCCCCCTGGATGACGATGTGCAGCTCTCTGTGGCTGAGTATCGTAATAAGCTCTATGAGGTAAGACTCCTCGTGCACCCCTAAGACTGAATGGGCTGCTGGCGCCCTTGACCTGTGGTCACCACGGCATCCTCCAAAGGGACTTGGGTTGGTAACTACTGTGCATGCCAACATTGTGCATGGCTTTTCTGGCATGTGCAGCCTCTGCTGAGTCTCTAGCAGAAAGGAGTTCCAAGGGTTGAGGGGCAGCCACTGAGAACGCCTCCTGCAGGTCCGCCTCTCTGCTTAGCCCAAGCAGGTCAGGGGGTGGAAATGAGCCTAGGGCACTTTGGCCCATCTAGCTGCCTACCCTGACAGGCCCCATCACCTGTCTTCTTCCTGGACCTTTGCGGTTGAGATGAAGCATGCACCAGACCTTTTCTTCCTCTTGCTTAAACCTGCTTGAACTGGTCTTTTCCTGCCACAAGTTTCTTCTGCTCAGTATTCCTAGCATCACATGAGTGGGGAGAAATCCAGGTCATCTAGGCTGTCCCCTCTCTGCTCAGTGGAATGGTTGCCTGTCCTCTCCCTAAGTATTTCCACTGCCAATGCATTTCTGTACCTGCCATCAAATTTGCAGATGACACCAAACTGGGAGGGGTGGCTAACACCCCAGAGGACAGGATCACACTTCAAAACGACCTTGACAGATTAGAGAACTGGGCCAAAACAAAGAAGATGAATTTTAACAGGGAGAAATGTAAAGTATTGCACTTGGGCAAAAAAAACGAGAGACACAAATACAAGATGGGTGACACCTGGCTTGAGAGCAGTACATGTGAAAAGGATCTAGGAGTCTTGTTGACCACAAACTTGACATGAGCCAACAGTGTGACGCGGCAGCTAAAAAAACCAATGCAATCCTGGGCTGCATCAATAGGAGTATAGCATCTAGATCAAGGGAAGTAATAGTGCCACTGTATTCTGCTCTGGTCAGACCTCACCTGGAGTACTGTGTCCAGTTCTGGGCACCACAGTTCAAGAAGGACACTGACAAACTGGAACGTGTCCAGAGGAGGGCAACCAAAATGGTCAAAGGCCTGGAAACGATGCCTTATGAGGAACGGCTAAGGGAGCTGGGCATGTTTAGCCTGGAGAAGAGGAGGTTAAGGGGTGATATGATAGCCATGTTCAAATATATAAATGATGTCACATAGAGGAGGGAGAAAAGTTGTTTTCTGCTGCTCCAGAGAAGCGGACACGGAGCAATGGATCCAAACTACAAGAAAGAAGATTCCACCTAAACATTAGGAAGAACTTCCTGACAGTAAGAGCTGTTCGACAGTGGAATTTGCTGCCAAGGAGTGTGGTGGAGTCTCCTTCTTTGGAGGTCTTTAAGCAGAGGCTTGACAGTCATATGTCAGGAGTGCTCTGATGGTGTTTCCTGCTTGGCAGGGGGTTGGACTCGATGGCCCTTGTGGTCTCTTCCAACTCTATGATTCTATGATCCAGCGAAAGAAAGTTCTTATCTGCTCTTGCCATACTAGTGATTTGAAACCTGATCAGATCTTCTTTGCAGATGATCTTGGAAAGGAGGGCCAGGAACCGCCACCCTCAAAAGCATCAGCAGCCCCAAAATGAGAACCTCCAGCCCAGTCCCCCTCCCAAAACGCGCTGTGAGGCACAAGGGGTGTCACCGCCCCTCCCATCAAGGGGCTCCCCCCAGTTGTTGGCACCTTGTGAAGCTTCCCAGCAGAGGGCAAAGGAGACCAGGAGCCTTGGCCGCCTCAGGCCAGGGATCACACACCCCCTGTGCAGTCCCGCCAGCCACATGACCAGCCACGGTAGGTGTCCCCTTGCAACTGTGCCTTTGGCTGGGGTGAATGAGAAGGACACAGTGCCCCAGAGCACCTTCCTCCGGCTTGTGAGGCTGGCCAGCCTCTTGTGAGATCGCTGAGAGAGGTGGGTGGAGAGGTGGAGGACTGTGGGGCTCCAGCCGTTCCCAGCCAGCTTCCACCACGAGGTTGTGCTTGAAAAGCCTCCAGCCGCAGGGTTTCTGTGAGGCCAGGAAATAGAGGAGGGCAGCTGAGCGGTGTCCCAGGACTCCCACTAGTCAAAGGCTATTGGGGGAGGAATTTGTCATACGTTGTCATACGTGTGTCATACTTGTGGAGGAAAACCTTAAACACGTTGCAGAGTTCCCCAAAATAGACCAGAGGCAATAGTACTTCATTCAGCAGAGCTTTCCTTGTGCTGAAGGCAAATAAAGCATAATGGTTATCAAATCCAATACAATCAGGATTGGCTCAGTCCATGCAAAATCCAGTTGCAGCATTTATAAACTTAGCACATAATAAGACTAAACCTTAGCACTAAGCATCCTATGTACAGAAACAGAAACACCACACCAGAAAGAAGAGAGAGAGAAGAGAAAAGAAGAGTAAAACACAGGCCCCTTCTGGCTTATATTTATAGTCAGCATGACCTTAATTGGAAGAGAACTAATTCAAAGCAGCTGTACTCAGCTTCTCTGAAGGTATAACCCAAACAATCATTAACCCTTCTGCCTCTTCTTCTCACACACAGAGAAGCTTCTAGTAGCTTCTAGAATTAATCAGAATACAAAAAAAGGAAAGATCTTTACAAATGAGATCAATACTTTCTGCACTAAGAAATGCAAACTGACAGAATTGGCTTGCCTTCTAGGGTAGGAAAGGCTCACTGGAAGGAGGAGACCAGGAGCAGAGGGTGCCTGGGGTGTGTGTGTGCAAAAAGAACACCTGCACCTCAGGAAGCCTTGCCCTTGTCCTGTCTGGGCATCTCTAGTGCCAGGAGAAGCTCGGGGTGGGCGTTCTGGCAGGACAGGCTGTGATGAGTTTATTGGCAGGCTTTATCTCGTCCTTTTATTCTGTTTAGTGTAATAATTCAATTGTGTGTATGTTAGCAGAGTGCAAATTTTAAAAGTGAAATAATGCTATAGGGATTTCCCCACTGGCTTGGCTTTCTGGGTTGCCTGATCTGCCTTACAAAGATCTTGGGGTTCCTGCTGACCACCAAGACACCCCATCTTTCCTCTGCCAGTCCAGGAAGGACCTTTGTTCAGGCTTGCTCAGAATAAGTTGTTTGGATGCCATCATCCTTTGCCAAAATAGCATAGGTGGTGCCCAATGGAGAACCAAGAGAGGAGCCTCCCCCAGCCCCCGGTGGATCATTCCAGTCTGCCTGGGGCACTGAGCCTTCTCTGTGGCCTTTTCCTTCCTGAGTGTTGTGATTCAGGCTCTCTCATTTCAGCACATAGCCTGGCTCCCAGCAACATGGCCAGGAATCGCTCTGCACCACTCCTGCAGCAGCCGGCTGCTGCCCTCAGCCAGAAAGTGGGGAAGCAGGCGCTCGCCGTACTAGCCAGCAGCCCACCCCCTGCAGCAGCTCCTCAGACTATCCATGGCGTGAGTAACTTGGTTGTTATCTTCCTCTTCTTCCAGTGCGCAGCCCCTTCAGAGCAGGCGGCCAGCTGGCCAGCTGCAGGAGCCACGCACAAAGCAGCTCTCTGACGCTCCAGCTGCTGCAGAATGAGCCCACCTGCCTCCCTCTCTCCCCCACCCCACCCCTACCATGCTAGAGAGGCAAGGGAGATGCAATGAGGTCTCCGCCTCTTGGGCTCACTGCCTCCTAAATGCCAAGCCGCTTCTCCAAAGCCCTTCTGCTCCATCCCCTTCTGCCCCAGCACACGGCCCCACCTGCAGCATGGGGGTCATGAAGCATCTCTGCCTTGTGGCAGGAGGGTGTATGGGTGGCGAGGGGCAGCTTGATCCTTTCTCAGTGATGGCCGTTGTTATGGGAAATCTCCTCCCAGTTGCTGCAGCTGCTTTGCTTCCCCCTTCTCTACTCTTGAGTCAGGCAGGGTTCAGACTCCACTTTGCTTTGCTTCAGCAGGTACCCAAAGGCCTGGAGGTGGGGAGAGGCCAGGCAGCCTCCTTCCCCAGGCCCCTTTCACTGTGTGCTCAAGCCCAGGAGGCGGCTCTTCACCACCACCTGATGAGGAAGGAGGGCTCCCCCAGGAAGGTGGCTGCTGGCCTGGTGAGTGAAATGGAGCCTCTTTCCTGCCCCCCCCCCCAACACTTTGTTCCTAGCTTGGGGTCCTTGTGTGAAAGGAGCCGCTAGACCAAGAGCTCAACCAGCCAGGTGGGCTGCAGGTGGAGTGGGCAGTCAGGGTGGGCTACAGGTGGATCTGGGGAAAGGCTGCAAGTTGATTCCTGATGACTTCTAAGGCTGGGAGAGCTTTGTGCAAAGCAGGCAGGGGTGAGGAACTGAAGAAGGCAGACTATGCTCCTCTACGTGGGGAGACTGGGTTGCGATGGACTAGGTTTCTCTGGTCTGGCAGGAAGGCAGAGGAGGGAGGCAGCAACCGGTTTGACAGGTCTGGGACTCCAGCCGTGACCGTGGCTGCAGCTGACTCCTCTGACCCTGGGCTGCTTATAAGGTGCAGCTGTCTGGCCAGCTCCAGCTCTCCAGTCCAAGACTGGTCAGGAAACAAAGGGGCTGAGTCTTGGGAGCTGCCAGGTTCAGCTCAGACCTTTCCAGTTGTCCCAAATGGTATGTTGAGGGATGCTCCCCGTCCCACGAAGTGTTCCTGCTCCCATCTGCGGTGCCCCCACAGCTCTCCTGTCTCTTTTGCAGAATCCAGGGAGCTCCGAGGTCCACAGCAGGGAAGCTCGCTCATTTCTTAAGCCCAGTAAGAAGATGTTCCGGGCTACAGCAAACGTGGGAATGGCTGGGGACCCAAAGGCCTGCCTGGGCAGTTACTCCCAGTCCTATGGGACCATCTGCAAGTCTGCTCTTCAGAGTCTGCCTGTATCAGACACTTGCCAGCAGGCAATAGACCACAACACCCAGCAGCTTTGACCTTCCCAGCCCAGCTCAGCCTGCTCCCAAACTGCAGAGCCAATCCTGCAACTGCCCAGGGCCTGAAAGGTGGAGGGAGGGAAGACGGGCAACCGCCTACCCTGCCACTCAGGACAGTTGAGCAGGGTGCTCTTGCTGCAGCACAGTCTCTGCTCCCCTGACTAAGACCTGCTTCTCTTCCCCATTTCAAGCCCTGAGTGTAAAACCACTCTGGGAACCACCAGAGACAGAGAAAGTGCTGGCTGAGACCCCTGACCCTCCTCCCTGTGTGCCTTTGGGGTCCTGGGCCACCTGCCAACGCCTTTCTGCACTCTCCTCTCTGTGCCCATGGCTGCAGCCTGTGGACTTATTCTTGTAAGGGTTTTTAATAAAAGGAGTCTTTTAAAAACATCTTAAAATAATCCATGAGAAAGGACTCTTTCTTGGTTATCTGCTGTAGAGGGGAATAAATACAATAATTTTGATTTCTGCTCTAAGGCTGAACAGCTGGAGCTGTCCCCACACCCCCGCCTGCAGCATTTCTGGGTGTTGGTGCACCTGGATTCTGAACTGCTATTTGTGTGTGTGCAGAGGGACAATGTCCAGGGAAAAAACATGCCCCAATAGTGAACCACAAACTTCCCATAGGAAATCAATTGCTCCTCCATTACACTGAATTTTCTTTTTAATTGTTAGCTGTTTGGTTATTATTTTAATAGAAAAGCAAGGTACAAGTAATTCAACTAAACTGAGTGTGCCCAAAGTGTTTTGCACACATGGGATGGGGTCAGACTGGCATCTGGGTGTTACCTCCCCCCCCCCCGTCTTCTTAGGCCCAGGCTGAGCCAGATGCCACTGCCTTGCTCCCAGCCCCCTGACTCACCCAGGGGCTTCTACTGCTTGGGGCTGAGGCCAGGCTCTTTAGGAAACGAGCTGCTGCACTGGGAAACTTGGGGGCTGTCAAAATGAGACCTGGAAGGGTTTGCACCTGGCACCTTTAGGCTGCAATCCTACAACACTCTTCTGTGCACATTGGGACTTGCATTTAAGGAGAGAGGCCTGGGCATGTGCTATCAGAAGTAAGCCTCTGTGTTTGGGAGTAGGCACACTTGCACACCGGCACTACTGAGTCAAAGCTGTTTCTGAGATCCTTTCCCTAACCAGACTACGTGTCCATCAATGTGTCACCAAGGAGACAGAGGCTGGGAAAGTGACATTTATTTTATATATTTCTGTGTCACACTTTAGCACAAAAATTCCCAAGGAAACTTACAACAACAAAACAAAACAGTAAGAACAAAAATAACACTAAGACAACCAACAAGCTAAACATTTAAAACTCTGCACAAAGACCAGCGATGTTGCTGCCCTCCCCTGCTGACAGGAGGGCTGTGTGCCTGGCACTGCTTCTGCCCCTTTCTGTTGCCATCTTGACTTGGCCGTTGACCTGGGCTTTGCCTCTCTGAGAGGAATCAGCAGCAGTCACAATCCCTCGGGGTGCTTGCCTGGTAGCAGTGGGACAACTCAGCCCTGGGGCCAGGTGCTGGGACCAAGGGTGTCATCGCGAGGCAATGTGAGGGATGCTTAGCAGCTGCACAGGGCCTGGGGCTTAGCTGGCTCTGTGGAAGAGGACCCTGGTTGGCATGAGATGCACCTTGTATGACTGGACTGCCTGCAGCACAGGATTGACCCTGGAACATGTTTAAGGGGCATGTTACCTTATCCATATACCTCCTTGGTAGTGAAAGTAGGAGAAACAGGAAGCTGCAATCTCCAGCTCCAGCTCACTGGTATTTTGTAGGGAGTGAGGCACTGGGAATCCTAAGTAAAGGCAAGCTCTCTTGAGCCTCTTGGACACCTGGCTGCAACCTTGGGACCTGTTCCCCGCCTGTGAGAAACCTGGAGCTGATTTCCTGCGTGGCAATGACTCTGCTCCTAACCGGTGTGGTACATCTGAAGCTGGTGCCACTGGGGATGAGCAGCCGAGCCCCTCGATGCCTAAGCCACCTGCGCAAGCGGGCAAGGTCTTGCCTGTACTGGTGCTCTCGCAGCAGCAGCTGCTGCTGCGCCTTCAGGTGAAGCACAAGGGATTTCAGCACTTTGGCCTCTCTGATGAGGTCCACAAGCTCATGACGCAGGCGCCGGTTGTCAGCTTTCACCTGCTTAGTGTGCCGGATGAGGCTGCGCACTGCTTCCTTTTCAGCCAGCCTCGCCAGAGCCTGGATCTTCAGCTGAGCTTGCATCTCATAGTCTGTCACCTGCTGTACATGTTCACTCTTGAGCTTGTGCATTTGCTCCGTGTGCAGCACTTTCATGACCAGCAGCTCCTTCTCCAGGTCCCGGATCCGCGTCAGCTGCTGGAATTGCAGCTCCTGGTAAGGCTGCAGTGCTTCAATTTCCTTGTTCACGAGGGAGAGCTTTGTCTCCATCTCTATCAGCTGGGACCTCACATCCCTCTCCTTTTCCTGGTACTCAGTGGTCAGCTTTGCCTTCTGCTTCCGGATCTGGATTAAGTCTGAGAGATTCTGGTCATTCAGAGAAATGATGGCGTTCTGGTTGCGGAGGGTGCGTCTGTTTATGTAGGAGATGTAGACTTTGTTGATATCTCGGATCTTTTGGGCTTCCTTGTCCAGGAACTCGTTTTCCCACTGAAAGTTCCTCACACGCTGAGTGTATGTTTTGATGTGCTCTGTCAAGGTTTCAAATTCCTTCTGCAGGTATATCTCCCTCTCACTGACGTATGGCAAGGAACTTGTTTGCCCCTTGGCTGCATCCTTGGCTTTCTTCTTGGCTTTCTTCTTCGGTTTTGTGTTTTTCTTCTTTGGTGGCATCTTGGGCTAAGGGGTCAGGTTCTAGACACTGCCAAATGTGATTATTGTTATTGTTACTGTAAAAGTAGAATTGTTCTTACTAAACTAAAAAGCTCCCCAAACTCTTGCCTCATAGGGGAGTTGTTCCCTTGATCACATTGCTTTCCCTTTTCCAACTCTAAAATATCATTTCCGTGGGGAGTGACCGGTAGTCAAAGTATGGTTGCACCATAGATTTGTATAATGGCAATATGAAATTGGTAGTTTTACTTCCAATTCCTTTCCTAATGATCTATAGCATGGATGCACACTAGGTAAAGACAAATACATGGAACTACCTGCTGTGACCCCCACGGTCCTGTTCTTGGTTCACCAGTGCCAGTTCAGACCCCATTAGCCTATGTGTGAAATTAAGATTCCCCCCCCCCCCAACATACATCCCTTTAGACTTTTCTTATTTTCTCTTATTATTAATTAAAATTATACACCACCAACCATCACAGGGTGGTTTACAACATAAAAACACAAAATACATAACATAATAGCAATCCTGCATCTGAATGACAATGTCCATCAACTTTGGGGGGATTCGGCTCCCTAAAATATTTTACGGTGAGCTGAAGGGACCTTGGCCCCTAGAAGTTGGCTCCTTTGCTCCACAATGAAAGCAATATCAAAAGCTGAATTGCACCGCCAGGTTAATCTGGCACTTTTAAATGCCAATAAAGGAGATTGATGATACAAATCAATTTGATCCATACTCGCATGCCAAACTCACGTTGTAGGGAAACCTTATATTAAAAATTGATAAAAAGATGGTAATATGGAAAAACTGGATGGAAGCAGGTATATTACCTCTGGACCAACTGATAGATGAGGAACATGAGTTTTATACTTTTGCTGTTTTAAGATGGGGCTCAGTGGCAGTACTTTCAGGTACAACATCTCCTAACAAGTCTGTTTGGGCCACAACTTTCTCAATTTCTGAGACACCTGTGATACCGAGCAATTGAGTAATTCACTTGAAACAAAAAAAAGCCTGCAATTACTTTTTATAGAGACTTACTAACCATAAATAAGTTTGATATCCAGATCTTAAGAAATGAATGAAATAAAGAATTAGAAATTTCAATGTTACCTAGACAATGGGAAAGTATTTTAGCTGCTATACCCATGGTATCAATGGATCTTAACTTAAGATTTATACAGCAGAAAATAATATTTAGAATCTATTGGACTCCTTTACATCTGTATAAAAAATTATTTGCTAAGATTGCTTTATGCTGGAGATGTGTTAAGGACCATGCCTCCCTGAAACATATGTTTATACAGTGTTCTATACTTAATTTTGGGAGAAAGTGCTGGATTTTATAAATATGACTTCAGAAAAAAACCTAAATTTTTCAGCAGAGAATATTCTTCTGAACCATATGAGTTAACTATATGGAAATCTAAACCACTGAGCCTCTTGGGCTTGCTGATCAGAAGGTCGGCAGTTCGAATCCCCGCGACGGGGTGAGCTCCTGTTGCTCTGTCCCAGATCCTGACAACCTAGCAGTTTGAAAGCATGCCAGTGCAAGTAGATAAATAGGTATCGCTGTGGCAGGAAGGTAAATGACGTTTCCGTGCACTCTGGTTTCTGTCACGGTGTCCTGTTGCACCAGAAGCGGTTTAGTCCTGCTGGCCACATGACCCGGAAAGCTGTCTGCAGACGAACGCTGGCTCCCTCGGCCTGAAGCAAGTTGAGCGCTGCAACCCCAGAGTCGCCTTTAACTGGACTTAACCGTCCAGGGGTCCTTTACCTTTTTACCTTTTTTACGCTGTGGATTCATGCACAGCTTTTTAAAAGATGGGTTTGGCAAAATGCATTCCCCCCCCCCTTTATTGGAATTGGGGATTTGAACCACCGACCTTCTGATTGGCAAGCCCAAGAGGTTCAGTGGTTTAGACCACAATGCCGCCCACACCCCCACACCCCCGGTCCCTAATCAACCGTGTAATGGAATGGGGGAAAGAGGCAAAGTGGAGCTCCAGCTCTAGCAGCAGAAGCAGTTTCTGTTTCACAGTTCCATTTTATTCTGAACTATTCAGACATAATTTGGAGGACCGGGCTTGGTTGTAAGCACCACCACACTTTAGGTAGGGTTGTAACAGAGAAACTGGAGCAGATTCAGAAAAGGAGAAGAAAGTTGGTCAAAGATGTGCAAAACCTATTAGAAAAGGTTGAGGAAACTGGCTTTGTTTAGTCTGCTATAGACTTGGGGAGGAGAGGCAGGAGAACAACCTTCAGGCACTTGAAGGGCCATTCTCATAAAGAGGTCAAAACCTTGCTCTCTGTCACTCTCCCCACAGGAGAAGGCAGCACTAGGTCTAATGGTCTTCAATCTCACAATTGATGGTTGGGCTGGAGTTCAAAGGGATTCCTGTGGACTGCCTAGCACTGCAGTTGTTCTTGTGTGGAAATAGAGTGACTCCCACAAACGCAGCAAACCAGTGGATGTCTCACTAACCTGGGTGCTATGATTGCCTCTCTTATCCCCCAACTCTTGCCTGGCACACCTCCGTGATGACCAGAGGAGAGGCTGTAGAAAATGCACAGGAAGCTGCAGTTGGCTGACAACCACCGGGCGTCGTTGGAAAGTGGGTTGTTTCCATGGTGATGGAACACTGGCATAACTGACCTTGTCCAGCACTGCCAGCTGGCCTTGTGGCCCAACTCTAGGCCTTGCCTAGGCTGCTGTTACAAATGTGTCAGAAGTGGTGGAGGGCAACAGAGGCCTTGGCACCAAGAGAAGGCAGTGCTACCATGCAGGACATGCTGACCTCTTTAGTGTCTCCAATTCAGAAAGGGGTCTTTCTGTCTACCACGTTTTTTGGAAGCTCATCCCCACACAATCCTCCCTCAAAATAAAACAGCCTCAGTGTCTTTAAAAATCACTGGCATTTTTTATAAGGGAAAGGTTTCTGATCTCCCCGCTTCTTAAGCCATTTCTACCAAAGTTCACGAGAATTGTATGCTGAACTTCAACTCCAGTAAATTACTCCAGAACCAAAACTCACAGTCAATTTCTCAACACTAACAGCACAGGAGTCCAACAAAACAGCTGGAAGGTGCCATGCTGGCAAATGTCACATCAGATCAGAGAACCAGGAGCCAAGGGCTGTGAAAGGCCTTCCAAAGGGCCAAGCCCATTGAGGCTTTGTGGAGGGCTAGACATTCGCTGAGGTCTCTAATGTTCCTCCCTCACCTCACTAAGCTGAGTTGCAGCCTGGCTGGTCTCTGGCCCCACCTACCCTGCCCTCCACAAATCCTCTTGTTTCCTAGACCTTCTTGGAGGTCCCAGTTTCTGCCTCTAGGTGGAAGTTAGTGCCCCCCCCCATTTCTTGTTTCTGTCTGCACAGCCTTGGCTGCTGTGTGCAGTGGGCAGGGGCTGCCTGTCCCTGGGGCCTCCTCCACTAGGGAGCATACTCAAGGAGTTCTTTGTCCCTCAGATAAGGTGGCCAGAGCTCATAGCCTATCAGAGAAGAGAGTTAACACTTTTTGTCACTTGCTCAGCTTCCACAGCCAGTCCAGATGAGTTTTCTGGGAAAGACACTGGGGAGTGGAGTCATTGGGAAGTGACCTGAGAGACAGAATTACTATTTTTTTTCCCTTAAAATGATTTAGACTTAAAAAGCAAAAGCAAAATTTATTTTCTCTCTGAGTTGGTACTCACGTATGATTATTAGAAAATCTTAATGCCTTGAAATGCTAAGGTCTAGAGAGCAAAATCATAAAAGAAGTGGAAAAACCTCAGGGTCCCTTACCTAAGAGATCTACAGCAAACCTTTTTAGAACTAAAATATCCACCTGATGAAGTTAAACAACAGCTCAACAAAGCCAGACTGATAACTTGCTGCAAGACAGACCCAAAAGAGAAAGTAACAGAGCACCACTAGTAATCACATACAGCTCCCAAGTTAAAACAGTTCAATGCATCATCAGAGATCTACAACCTCTCCTAGACAATGACAGTTCTCTTTCTCAAGCTCTGGGAGGAAGATCTTTCATTGCCTACAGACAGCCACCCAATCTTAAACAACTCCTCACCCACAATAATACAACAACCAGACTTAACATGGACATTGGTACCAGAGCCTGCATTAAACCCAGATGCCAACTTTGCTGCCACATACACCTAGACAACACCATTACTGGCTCCAATAACATCCAACATACCATCTCAGGACTATTTAATTGCTCTTCTTCTAACATTGTGTATGCCATCAAATGCCAGCAGTGCCCTTCAGCTCTCTATATTGGACAAACAGGCCAAACCCTACACCAAAGGATAAATGGACATAAATGTGATATCAGAAATCACAAGACAGAGAAACCAGTAGGAGAACACTTCAATTTCCCAGGACATTCAATAAAGTATCTCAAAATAGCTGTCTTATTACAAAAGAATTTCAGAAACAGACTAGAAAGAGAAGTTGCTGAATTGCAACTTATTACCAAACTTAAAACCATGGAGAGACCTGGTCTGAATAGAGACATAGAATCATAGAATCATAGAATCATAGAATCATAGAATCATAGAGTTGGAAGAGACCACAAGGGCCATCGAGTCCAACCCCCTGCCAAGCAGGAAACACCATCAGAGCACTCCTGACATATGGTTGTCAAGCCTCTGCTTAAAGACCTCCAAAGAAGGAGACTCCACCACACTCCTTGGCAGCAAATTCCACTGTCGAACAGCTCTTACTGTCAGGAAGTTCTTCCTAATGCTTAGGTGGAATCTTCTTTCTTGTAGTTTGGATCCATTGCTCCGTGTCCGCTTCTCTAGAGCAGCAGAAAACAACCTTTCTCCCTCCTCTATGTGACATCCTTTTATATATTTGAACATGGCTATCATATCACCCCTTAACCTCCTCTTCTCCAGGCTAAACATGCCCAGCTCCCTTAGCCGTTCCTCATAAGGCATCGTTTCCAGGCCTTTGACCATTTTGGTTGCCCTCCTCTGGACACGTTCCAGTTTGTCAATGTCCTTCTTGAACTGTGGTGCCCAGAACTGGACACAGTACTCCAGGTGAGGTCTGACCAGAGCAGAATACAGTGGCACTATTACTTCCCTTGATCTAGATGCTATACTCCTATTGATGCAGCCCAGGATTGCATTGGCTTTTTTAGCTGCCGCGTCACACTGTTGGCTCATGTCAAGTTTGTGGTCAACCAAGACTCCTAGATCCTTTTCACATGTACTGCTCTCAAGCCAGGTGTCCCCCATCTTGTATTTGTGCCTCTCATTTTTTTTGCCCAAGTGCAATACTTTACATTTCTCCCTGTTAAAATTCATCTTCTTTGTTTTGGCCCAGTTCTCTAATCTGTCAAGGTCGTTTTGAAGTGTGATCCTGTCCTCTGGGGTGTTAGCCACCCCTCCCAATTTGGTGTCATCTGCAAATTTGATCAGGATGCCCTTGAGTCCATCATCCAAGTCGTTGATAAAGATGTTGAATAAGACCGGGCCCAAGACAGAACCCTGTGGCACCCCACTAGTCACTCTTCTCCAGGATGAAGAGGAACCATTGATGAGCACCCTTTGGGTTCGGTCAGTCAGCCAGTTACAAATCCACTGAGTGGTAGCATAGTCAAGACCGCATTTTACCAGCTTCTTTACAAGAATATCATGGGGCACCTTGTCAAATGCCTTGCTGAAATCAAGGTAGGCTACATCCACTGCGTTCCCTTCATCTACCAGGCTTGTAATTCTGTCAAAAAACAAGATCAGGTTAGTCTGACATGACTTATTTTTCAGAAATCCATGCTGACTATTGGTGATCACAGCATTCCTTTCTAGGTGCTCACAGACTGTTTGCTTAATGATCTGCTCCAGAATCTTCCCTGGTATTGATGTCAGACTGACTGGGCGGTAATTATTTGGGTCCTCTCTTTTCCCCTTTTTGAAAATAGGGACAACATTTGCCCTCCTCCAGTCTGCCGGGACTTCGCCTGTTCTCCAGGAATTCTCAAAGATGACTGCCAGTGGTTCTGAGATCACATCTGCCAGTTCTTTTAATACTCTTGGATGCAGTTCATCTGGCCCTGGAGACTTGAATACATCTAAACTAGCCAAGTATTCTTGTACTATCTCCTTAGTTATTCTGGGCTGTGTTTCCTCTGCTGAATCATTTGCTCCAAATTCTTCAGGTCGGGCATTGTTTTCCTTATCGGAGAAGACTGAGGCAAAGAAGGCATTGAGGAGTTCAGCCCTTTCTGTGTCCCCTGTTTGCATTTCACCATCTTCTCCTCTGAGTGACCCCACTGTTTCTTTGTTCTTCCTTTTGCTACGAACATACCCATAAAAGCCTTTTTTGTTGCTTTTAACCTCTCTAGCAAGCCTGAGTTCATTCTGTGCTTTAGCTTTTCTGACTTTGTGTCTACACGTGCTGGCTATTTGTTTGAATTCCTCTTTGGTGGTTTCCCCCCTTTTCCATTTTTTGTACACATCCTTTTTTAATCTTAACTCAGTTAAAAGTTCTTTAGATAGCCACCCTGGCTTCTTTAGGCACCTTCCACGTTTCCGTCTCATTGGTATTGCCTGAAGTTGTGCTTTTACTATCTCCCTCTTAACAAACTCCCAGCCATCATGAACTCCCTTTCCTTTTAGTATTACTGTCCATGGGATCTCACCCAGCACTTCCCTAAGTTTTATGAAGTCGGCTTTCTTAAAGTCAAGAAATTGAGTCCTAGTATGCTTGGCTGCTCCTTTCCGCTGTATAGTAAACTTCAGAAGAGCATGATAATAATAATAATAATAATAATAAATTTTATTTATATCCCGCCCTCCCCAGCCGAAGCCGGGCTCAGGGCGGCTAACAACAATAAAACAGTACAAAAGTACAGCATAAACAACAGTCTAAAATCATTCATTATAAAATTAATTAATTCACGCCACTGGCAACCATTGGGCCAGAGCTCTGCGAAGATTGCCGAGGGAGGGAGTCAGGCTGTGCCCTGGCCAAAGGCCTGGTGGAACAGCTCTGTCTTGCAGGCCCTGCGGAAAGATGTCAAGTCCCGCAGGGCCCTGGTCTCTTGTGACAGAGTGTTCCACCAGATCGGAGCCACAGCCGAAAAAGCCCTGGCTCTAGTTGAGGCCAGCCTAACTTCTCTGTGGCCTGGGACCTTCAAGATGTTTTTATTCGAAGACCGTAAGTTTCTCTGTGGGGCATACCAGGAGAGGCGGTCCCGTAGGTACGAGGGTCCTAGGCCGTATAGGGCTTTAAAGGTTAAAACCAGCACCTTAAACCTGATCCTGTACTCCACCGGGAGCCAGTGCAGCTGGTATAGCACCGGGTGAATGTGATCTCGAAGCGAAGACCTCGTAAGGAGTCTCGCTGCAGCATTCTGCACCCGCTGGAGTTTCTCGGTCAGTCTCAAGGGCAGCCCCACGTAGAGCGAGTTACAATAATCCAGTCTGGAGGTGACCGTTGCATGGATCACAGTGGCTAGGTCAGGGCGAGAGAGGTAAGGAGCCAACTGCTTAGCTTGGCGGAGATGGAAAAATGCCGCCTTTGTTATAGCTGCAATCTGCGCCTCCATGGAAAGGGAGGTGTCGAAGATTACACCCAAACTCTTAACGGACGGTGCTGGCACTAATTGCGCCCCCGCAAGAGATGGGAGTTGCCCTCCCAATCCCATATCGCCCCGTCCCAGCCACAGGACCTCTGTCTTCAAATGGTAACCATCCGGCCACAGCTTCCAAACATCTGGCCAGTGTGTCTGGGGCCGAGTCAGGATGGCCATCCATCAACAGATAGAGTTGGGTGTCATCAGCATACTGATGGCAACCCAGCCCAAAACTCCGAACAAGCTGGGCGAGGGGGCGCATAAAGATGTTAAAAAGCATCGGGGAGAGTATCACACCCTGAGGTACTCCACACACCAAGGAGTGGCGCGATGACAATTCCCCCCCAAGCGCCACCCTCTGTCCCCGACCAGAGAGAAACGAGCGCAGCCATTGAAGGACTGTGCCCTGGATCCCCACGTCGGCAAGGCGGTGGTCCAGAAGTTCGTGATTGACCATGTCAAAAGCTGCTGACAGATCTAGAAGAATCAGCAGCCCCGACCCGCCTCGATCCAGCTGTCTACGAAGATCATCTGTTAGGGCAACCAGAGCCGTCTCGGTCCCATGACCAGCGCGGAAGCCGGACTGGAATGGATCCAGAGCCGATGTTTCATCCAGAAAACCACCAAGCTGTTCAGCAACCGCTCTCTCAATCACCTTACCCAGGAACGGAAGATTCGAAACCGGGCGGTAATTGGATAGATCTAAAGGATCTAATGATGTTTTCTTTAAGAGCGGGCGCACCACTGCCTCCTTCAGTTCCCCTGGGAATGTCCCCGTGCCAAGGGACAAATTGATGATATCCCCCAGGAGGGCCCGCACCTCGTCTGGACATGCTCTAATCAGCCAAGACGGGCACGGGTCGAGAGGACAGGTGGTGGGCTTTCCAGCTCGGAGGAGTCTGTCCACATCAGCTGGGGATATCCGGTCGAAGTGGTCCAATACTGGACCCAAGGACAGTCGAGGGGCCTCCAGTTCCTTTATTGTATCCAAATTGGCCGGGAGGTCATGGCGGAGCAACAAGACCTTCTCCGCAAAAAAGCTCGCAAATGCCTCACAGCTGTGTGTCAAATTGTTATTTAAATTTGGCTGTCCCTCAAGGGACGTTAAAGACCTGATTATACTTAATAATTGCGCTGGGCGAGAGCTAGCGGATGCAATGGAGGCCGAGAAGTATGACTTCTTAGCAGCCTTCACCGCCATCTCGTAGGTTTTCATAAAAGCCCTATAAGATGTTCTTGAGGCTCCGTCACGGGCACCCCGCCATACTCGCTCTAGCCGTCTGAGGTCCCGCTTCATTTTCCGGAGCTCCTCGGTAAACCAGGGAGCCCGGTTTCTGCGGGGTCGCAGAGGGCGCTTAGGTGCGATCTCATCGATGGCTGCCAGGAGCTGGGTATTCCAGCCCTCAACAAGCTCAGTCAATGAGTCGCCAGGGGTAGCAAGGTCCCGCAAGGCTTGGCGGAATCTATCAGGGTCCATCAGCCTCTGCGGGCGAGCCCAAATCGGCTCGCCACCTAAGCAGGGTGGGGGTGGAAAGTCAATCCTGGCTTTCAGAGCGTAGTGATCAGACCATGGCACCTTCATCGAAGGAGACATGATCACATCTATACCTACGCCAAAGATCAAATCCAGCGTGTGGCCTGCTTGATGTGTGGGGCCCGAAACAAACTGGGAGAGCCCTAGTGTCGCCATGGAAGACACCAGGTCCAGAGCCTGTGAGGAGGGAGTGGCATCAGCATGGATGTTAAAGTCCCCCAATACCAATAGGTTAGGGAACTCCAAGGCCCAGCCGGCCACCGCCTCCAATAGGTCTGAGAGGGTGGCTGCTGGTGCGCTAGGTGGCCGGTACACCAGCCAGACAGCCAAGCTCTCCTCGGAGCCCCACACTAGGCCAACACATTCAATGCTGGGGATCGATGGCGATGGTAGAGCCCTGAAAGGACAATCTTCCCGGATTAATAATGCCACCCCTCCCCCCCGGCCCACAGTCCGCGACTGGTGGAGGACGGAGAAACCCGGGGGCGCCATCTCTCGTAAGGTAACTGTTGCCCCTTCGCGCACCCAGGTCTCCGTCACACAAGCCAGGTCAACCCCCTGCGAGATAAAGAAATCTTGCAGGGTGGCGGTTTTATTGCCTATAGACCTGGCATTGCACAGCACCAGTGACGGAGGTGAGTAATCCTTGCTCACCCTACCCTCGTCCCTCGGGATGGGGCGCAGATTGGAAGGGGTACGAGCGTATCCATATCTCGATCCCCTTCGCCTATAACATCTGCCCCCACCGCCATACCTCCCTCGCCCCTCCACGGTAGCAATCCCAGGCCTCATGGTAGCCTCCATTGATGGCAATTAATGTTATTCTTTCGCAGCCTAAAACAATAAAACCTTAAAACAATAAAAACAAAAAACAAAACAACCCAGAAAACAATAAAACAATACAAATAAAAACTGCAAAAATTACAAATTCATCAAAATCTAACAAATTCCCAAGCCAACCCAAACATCCATCCCACCCCCATATATAAAAAATCTAAAGGGAAAGGAAAACATTTAATAATAATAATAATAATAATAATAATAATAATAATAAAACATGCTAAAAAGAACTCTGCACCCCTCCGGGTCCTCCTGGGCAGTAGCAGCATCAGTGGCAACAACCATCCTTGTGAGGCCCCACCCTGGGCCAGATAGTAAGTGGCAGGAGCAGTCCTTGTGAGGCCTGTCAGGCCCTCCCTGGGCCAGGTGGTAAGTGGCAAGAAGGAGCAGGGCCCTCAGGCACTCACCACAGGGGAGTCTTCCTGGGCAGCAGAGCAGTCCTTGTGAGGCTTCAGGCCCCGCCTCAGGCCAGATGGTAAGTGGCAAGAGCAGGGCCCTCAGGCACTCACCACAGGGGAGTCTTCCTGGGCAGCAGAGCAGTCCTTGTGAGGCTTCAGGCCCCGCCTCAGGCCAGATGGTAAGTGGCAAGAGCAGGGCCCTCAGGCACTCACCACTCGCGCCTAATGATCCTTCCACTTCTACCCCACTAACCAGGTCATCAACATTGGTTAGGACCAGATCTAAAATGGCTGTTCCTCTTGTTGCTTCTCCCACTTTCTGGACAATGAAGTTGTCTGCAAGGCCAGTGAGGAATCTGTTTGACCTTATGCTCTTGGCTGAGTTTGACATCCAACAAATATCCGGGTAATTGAAGTCCCCCATTACTACTATCTCCCTTCCTTTTGCATGCTTGGCCATCTGTTCCAGGAAGGCATCATCTATGTCCTCCGTTTGGCTTGGGGATCTAGAGTAAACTCCCACAATGAGGTCACTGTTATTCTTCTCTCCCTTGATTTTGACCCAAATGCTCTCACTTTGGCTTTGAGGTTCTAAATCTTGGATCTCTTCACAGGTATACACATCCCTGACATATAACACCACTCCTCCTCCTTTCTTGTCTGGTCTGTTTCTCTGAAATAGATTGTATCCCTCCATTATTACATTCCAATCGTGGGGCTTATCCCACCAGGTTTCAGTGATGCCTATTATGTCATATTTAGTTTGCTGTACCAAGAGCTCAAGCTCATCTTGTTTATTTCCCATGCTTTGCGCATTAGTGTACAGACATTGAAGTCCATTAATCATTCCCCCGTGTCTCTTATTTAAGGATTTTTTCCTCCCACCACTAGGTCTGCGTGCTGTTTGCTCCATTTGATCTATGACATTTGGATAATCATCTTCATCAATTGATAGACTCCTACCTTCAGGAGCACTGTCTCCCTCCCCCACATTAGTCAGTTTAAAGCCCTCCTGATGAGGTTTCTGAGATTTTTGGCAAAAACATTTCTCCCAACCGTTGTGAGGTGCAGCCCATGGATTCTTAGCTCATTATATAAAGCTATTTTTAGCCATCTCACCCATTGCTTTTTCCTGTAACACCAATTGCAGTAATTAACAGGTTTACCACACCTATCAGCCAATCACCCATTCCCACCACCCTTCTGAGTAATACCCCTCCCCACCCTCTCACTATATATAAGGGTCTGGTGACTTCTGTTTCAGCGTGTCTGAAGAAGTGTGCATGCACACGAAAGCTCATACCAATAACAAACTTAGTTGGTCTTTAAGGTGCTACTGGAAGGATTTTTTAAATTTTGTTTCATATACACTTGACCCAGATTCCCTTCGCAAAAAGAAAGCACCCCGAACAGAACCACTGAGGGAAAGGTCCATTTCTCCGAAACCAAAAATTGTTTCGAAAGACAACCTGTGACTGAAACAGAAAACCGAGCCCCTTCCCCTCACGTTGTGCAAGAAAACCTTCACAGCGAAGTTGTTGAAATCTGTACTTTGAGTACTTTAAAGACCAAGAGCATTACAGACAGTACTTCTGAAGATAACTTTGAATTCAAGGGTGTGGACGATTGCTCGAACAAAGTTTATTTCAGCTTAGGAAAAGCACCACTGAAAGATGAGCAAGACACCAGAGCGTCTCCCAAAGTGAGCCGCAAATGTGCAAATAGGCAAACACGACCCAAAAAGGAAAAGTCTGTATGCCTTTTCAAAGGCAGCCCAGGCACATTCAGCCACAGACGGAAACATTGCTTGTTTGGTGGGCTCTACCAGTCTGGAGCCATTGCTCTACCAGTCTGGAGCCATGGAGCAGAGTGCCCTCTTGTCACCCCTTCAGATATGACACCCGGGGCGATCCACTCCCCCCACCCCCCTCTTTCTATGCCACTGTGCAGAATAGACTGGGGAGGAAAGCGGATGGCGAAAAAGATGGATGGAGGATGGAGAGGAGACTGGAAAGAAGAACCACTGAGAAAGCAACCAGGAAATAAAAAGGCTAAGGGGCCTGGGATGTTAAGCTGAGGAGGGGGGAAGTAAGTAAAATTGTTAAACAGAATTAGAGAAAGAGGAAAGGGGCTCTAATTATTAAATAATAATAATAATAATAATTTATTATTTGTACCCCACCCATCTGGCTGGGTTTCCCCAGCCACTCTGGGTGGCTTCCACAGAGACCAAAAATACACTAAAATGTCACACATTAAAAACTTCCCTGAACAGGGCTGCCTTAAGATGGCATATTAAAGGCATAGTTAATCTTAAGATGGCACAGGAAAAAAGCTGAGTCAACTTCCGCCTTCTTCCTCACAGTAAAGGAACCAGCAGCAGCGTCAGGATGATATAGCTTAGAGGCTGATCAACGCAATAAACTGCTTCTGTATACCAACCTTGTATTACCTGCAGCAACGTCTAGTGACAAGAGGCATAATTGCCACCAGACAGTCCAAATTAATGGAAAAGACTGGGAAACCTTAGTAACTCATTTTAACAATTCTAGTATTTAAATATATTTGCAAATATTTTCTTACCAATTCTTCTAACCATAGGTAACATATTCTATTGGGTGCATGAACTTGTATTAAATTCTACCAATGGTCTGTGAACAATTATGTCAGAGTTGCTTCCAGATCCTAGCTCACAGAGGATCACGCTAGCCAGCGATCATTAAATAAAAGTCTTTATTGAGTTACAGTTTCCATTCTCAAGCTGCTGCGTGCAACCCTACGTCTAATGGTTAGATCGGCGAAGCCCCATCTGAGTCTCCGCCCCTTGTACACCAACTTAATATCCTAGCCTTGCTCCACCTTTTCCGCCTGACTGTTCTTCTCTGGGTCCCTCTGCCCCCCGGGGTCTCTTCCTTCCGGGATTCCTCTGACGCTGACGCTGACCCCCCTGACTCTTCTCCCTCCTTTCGGCGGGCTTTAGGACCTGGCTCCCTTTCCGGGCTGCCTACTGCGCCACCTTCCTGTGCATTTGAACTTGTCGCGCGCGCCCAACCTTCCACCTTCCGTCTGACCGTTTCTTCGCTCCCCGATGGAGGTGTGGCCACTCCTGACTCGTGCCCTCCCCCCTGTTGTGAGCTGCCAGCGCTTGATCCCTGGCGCCCTTCCTCTTCCCTGCTCTCTGGCGGTGACGCTGGTCCCGATTTCCAACTGCTCCCCTCTGAGTCCCCTCTGGCTCTATCTTCCTGGGGTGTCCCCCTAGGCTCCCCCCTTGCCCTGGCCACTGGTGCTCCTTTCTGTGAATCTTCTGATTCACTGGAAAGACTCGGAGATCTCGGGTCGTCGTCATCACTCATCTTTTCTTCTGCCTCCTCCCCCTCGCTCTCTGTTTCCTCCCTTGCCCTTGCCTCTGCTCCTGAACCCCTGACATCCATCCCCCCCTCGAAGCCCCCTCTTCCCCCCTCCCCTCCTTCCGGTGCGGGATCTGGGTGCTGCTGTGTCAGGGGGACGAATGTCGGATACAGTTCGCTTCCCGTGGCGGGCCGCCATCCGAAGTCTTCCGGTTCTTCCTCCCTGCTCTCGTTGACGACGGTCACTTCCGCTTCCATCTCTGTGCCGCCGTGCTCGAAACCCGGGTCGTCCCCGAAAACGTCCATGTCCGTCTCTCCCTCGTTGCCTTCTGGAGACGTTGCTCGTCCTGGACCCTCCAGCCACCTTCTGCGGAACTGCTCCTCTGGTCGATCATCCCACCAATACGAGGGTTCTGAAGCAGATCCCGAGGGTGACCCCTCTGGGGAACGGGCGCCTCGTGTCGGTTCCTCGTCCGAGTCGAACCCCCGGAACGTGCTGGCTGAAAGCGTGGGCGTGAAAAGCCAGTCGTTGAAAAAGTCTGCTGGCATTGGCCTGTGTGGGAAGAGGGCATGAAACTCTTCTTTGAGCAGAGGTTCGTCCAAAGCGTAGCCCGGCACCCAGCTGTTGGCACTGGCCGGGGTGCCCTCCTTGGCGAGAAGGTATTCTACCCCCTCTTCCCCCCATCTGGAGTCCAAAATCTCCGTGACTTCGTTGATGCGCTCCTCCTGTGCCACTCCCCCTTGCCCGGTTCTCTCTCGGAGCGGACCCGGTGCCGTTCCTGGTTCCTGAAACCTGTGAGGTGCCTTGTAGGGAGTGAGCACCGATCTGTGGAACACCGGATGCATTCTGGAACCCTCCGGAAGAGCCAGCCTGAAAGCCACCGGGTTGACCTGTTCTTCAACTTGGTAGGGCCCCAGTTGTTTATGCCCTAGTTTCTTCTTCGCCAACGACCTGGCCGGCACTGCGTGGGCTGCTAACCAGACCCAGTCTCCCACATGGATCTCTTCGCCAACCCTTCTGTGTTTGTCCGCTTGTACCTTGTATGCGTGTTTAGCCAGCTCCAGGTGCCGCCGCAGCTGATCGTGGACCTCCTGCAACTCCGACGCGAACGCATCTGCTGTCTGCGGCTCCCCCTCCCCCATTCTTTCCAGTCCCGGGAAGGTTCTGGGGTGCCTCCCGTTGTTGGCGAAGAACGGCGTGACCCCCGTGGACACGTGCTTCGTGTTGTTGTAGGCGAACTCGGCGAGAGGCAGGTAATCCACCCACGTCGCAGGCTGTTGATTCGCATAACATCTCAGGTACTGCTGCATGATGGCATTGACCCGCTCCGCTTGCCCGTTGGTCTGCGGGTGTCTAGCCGACGCCAGGTTGATCTTGACGTTCCGGAAGCCCATCAGCCTCTGCCAGAAGTTCGAGATGAACTGTCGCCCTCGGTCGGACAGAATAGACCGCGGCAGACCGTGAACCTTGAACACGTGGTCTATGAACAGTTTGGCGGTTTGTTCCGCCGTGGCCACCTTCGCACACGGAATGAAATGTGCCATCTTGGAGAACAAGTCCACCACCACCAGCACAGCCGTCTTGCCCCTCGAGCTGGGCAGATCCGTGACAAAGTCCAGGGCCACTCTCTCCCATGGTTCGAACGGAGTTTGCAGCGGTTCCAGCAGTCCGGCCGGCGGTCTGTGCACTGGTTTGGCCCTCTGGCAGGTGTCACACCTCGCCACGTAGTCCGCGACTTCCCCTCTCATTCCGGGCCACCAGAAGTCTCTGGCTACTAATTCCACCGTCTTCTCCTTGCCAAAGTGCCCGGCAGTGGGCGCGTCGTGCAGCTGCCGCAGTACCTTGGCGCGAAGTTCGTCTCCCGGCACGTAGATGGCCCCTTTACGGATGAGCAAACCATCTCGCAGCTGGAACTCGTCGGTCGCTGCCGTGCCCCTGTGCACCTCTGCCATCTTTGCTTGCGCGAAGGAGTCATCCTGCAACGCTCGTCGCACCGCATCCAGGTCAACTGTTGCCGCCGCGCACGCCCACACTGTCGGTGCGAAGATGTGCATGGCGGCCGCTGGCGTTGCCTCCTCCAGATACTGTGGCTTACGGGAGAGAGCATCCGCCATGATGTTGGTGTCCCCCGGGACATATTCTATTCGGAAGTCGAAATTCGCAAAGAACTCAGCCCAACGTATCTGCCTCTGGTTCAGGAACTGTGCCGTGCGCCAGTGCTCTAGATTCTTGTGGTCCGTGCAGACCTGCACCGTGTGCTTGGCGCCGATCAGGAAGTGCCTCCACGCTTTGAACGCTGCATGAATGGCCAGCAACTCCCTGTCCCAGATGGTGTAGTTCTGTTCGGACTTGCTGAGCTTCCTTGAGTAAAACGCTCCCGGCCTCCAAACCCCCTGCGGGTCTTTCTGCAGCAGGACTGCTCCCACGGCTCTGTCTGAAGCGTCTGTCTCCACCCTCATCGGCCTGCTGGGGTTGACATGAAGCAGCTGCTCTTCCGACGCGAAGAGACGCTTGAGTGCCTGAAAGGACTGCTCCGCCTGCTCTGTCCAGATGAACTTCTTTTTCTTGGAGCTGAGCGTGTCCGTGATGGCCGCTGTCTGCATCGCAAAGCCTTTGATAAACTTGCGATAGAAGTTCGCGAAGCCGACAAACCGTTGGACCTCCTTCCGGTTGCGTGGGCTTTTCCAATCCAACACTGCTCGGACCTTGGCGCTGTCCATGGCGAGCCCTTTATCAGACAACTTGTAGCCCAGGAAATCCACCTCCGTCACGTCGAATTGGCACTTCTCCAGCTTGGCGTAAAGCCTATGTTGCTGTAGCCTGCTCAGCACTTCCTTGACGTGTCTGTCATGCTCCTGCTGCGATTCCGAAAAGATCAGGATGTCATCCAAGAAACAGACGCACGTCTTGTAGAGGAGCCCCGCCAACACGTGATGCATGAAAGCTTGAAAAACGTGGGAGCCATTTTGCAATCCAAAAGGCATAACTCTATATTCGTAGGTGCCCAGGGGCGTGAACATGGCTGTCTTCCACTCATCTCCCTCCCGCATGCGAATGAGGTTGTATGCCCCTCGCAGGTCCAACTTGGTGAACACTCTGCCCTTCCGTACCTTTGCGAGGAGGTCGTCGATTCAGGGCATGGGGAAGTCCGATGGCTTGGTCACACTGTTCAAGATGCGAAAGTCCACTACAAGTCTTTTTTGGGGCGTGTCCCTCTTCTTAACAAAGAATACCGGACTGCCCCCCGCTGCCTTGGACTCTCGGATGAAACCGCGCTCCAAATTATGATCTATGAACTCTTTGAGTTCCTGCAGTTCGTCCTCAGACATGGAATACAGCTTCCCTTTGGGCAGCGCCGCCCCCGGCAGCAGGTCAATTTTGCAGTCATATGGTCTGTGGGGGGGTAGCCTGTCTGCCTCCTTCTCGCAGAAAACCTCCAAAAATTCTGCGTACTTGTGGGGAACCGCTTGCAGCGTGCCTAGCTGCAGCTGTGACTCCTCTTCCTCTCCTTCCTGCCTGGGCACGATGCAGTGTTCAGCGCAAAAGGAAGAGCCGAAGGTCAGCTGCCTCTGGTACCAAGCCAGCGTCGGGCTGTGCTTGTCCAGCCAACTCATGCCCAATACAATGGGCGTGTCCGATAGTTGAGTGACATTGAAGCTGATGATTTCCCTGTGATTCCCAAGTCGCATCACCATTGGTGGCGTCTGCTTCACCACTTGCCCCCCTAGCAGCTCCCTGCCATCCACCGTGACAACCTGCAGGGGCAGCGTGGCAGGCAGCAACTGTATAGCGTGCCGGTCGACAAAGTCCTGCCCTATAAAGTCCGCATTGCTTCCGGAGTCAATGGTGATTGGCACGTCCATGGTGATTCCATTGGGCAGCTGGAGCGACGCGGTGAGCCTCACTACCGGTTTGGGCGGGAGGGGGTCCATGGGCTGTAAAATCTCTGGGGACTGCTTCACTGACACGTCTGGCTGGGCCCCAGTGCCTCTTCCTCCAACCAGACTCCGTCGTTTCCCTGCTGTGGTTGTCCTTGCTGCGTTGCTGCAGTTACCATTGCTGAGGCTGCAGTGTGCTTGTGGAGCCTCTGGGGACACTCTTTCGCCATATGCTGTGGATCATCGCAGATGTAACACTTCCTGTTCCCTCTAGGAGGCTTCGCTTTCACTGCTGCCGGTGCTAGGGCTCTGGCTGCTGACTGAGCCCTTGCACCTCCAACCTCCATAGGTTCCGCTCCTCCTCCTGGCGGAGGCGTGGATTGCGCACGCGCTGCTTCTCTGGGAAGGAAGGAGGAGCCCCTGGCTGGTTCGCGCCCTCCACGCCCTTCGCCACTGCTCCACGGACGTCCTTCCAGCCGCACCCCCACCGCCAGCGCCCTCTGAACGATCTCCTGCGTGGTCCGGGGTCTCTCCCCCCTCGCAATTTCATCTTTAACCGAGCCGTGCAATCCCTCCCAAAACAGGTCTCTTACAGGAGCCGAATCTCTGTCCCATTCCAGAGCACTGACCAAAGCGAAAAAGCGGGCATGGTACTGCCTTACGCTGGCCCTCCCTTGCTTCAGTCCATGTATCTGCTGCCGAGCAAGATCCACGTCAATGCTTGACAAAAAGCACCCATCCATCGCTTTAATAAAGGCATCCGCATTTTGGAGCGCTGGATCATTATCTCTCCACAAATTGCGCAGCCATGCTTTAGCATCTCCATGCAAATGGGACATGATGAATCCCACCTTCTCTTGCTCATCTCTAAAGTCTTTGTTCAGCAGTTGCAGTGCACACATTACATCTGCTCTAAAGTTGGGGTACTGTTGCAAATTCCCATCGAAGTGAGAGACCAGACCGCCTGTTCGTCTCCCCAACCCAATCCCCTCCGGTTTGGGTGTCAGTTGCCCTTGCTTCGTAAGCACTTCCAACCTGACCTGGAGATCCCTGTAGGCGGCAGCTGCGTCCTCCTCTCTCTTCCTGGATGCAAGAGCCTCGGCATTCAGGCGCGACACTGCTTCTCTGAGTTCCACTATCTGCTGTTCGGCCGTCATGTTGTCTGCCGTTCGTGAGCTCGCTAGTAGGCACCCGCTTTCTCTCCTCTCCGCGAGGCTGTAGATGCCCACAATTTAAGAGATGGGGCTTACTGTCAGAGTTGCTTCCAGATCCTAGCTCACAGAGGATCACGCTAGCCAGCGATCATTAAATAAAAGTCTTTATTGAGTTACAGTTTCCATTCTCAAGCTGCTGCGTGCAACCCTACGTCTAATGGTTAGATCGGCGAAGCCCCATCTGAGTCTCCGCCCCTTGTACACCAACTTAATATCCTAGCCTTGCTCCACCTTTTCCGCCTGACTGTTCTTCTCTGGGTCCCTCTGCCCCCCGGGGTCTCTTCCTTCCGGGATTCCTCTGACGCTGACGCTGACCCCCCTGACTCTTCTCCCTCCTTTCGGCGGGCTTTAGGACCTGGCTCCCTTTCCGGGCTGCCTACTGCGCCACCTTCCTGTGCATTTGAACTTGTCACGCGCGCCCAACCTTCCACCTTCCGTCTGACCGTTTCTTCGCTCCCCGATGGAGGTGTGGCCACTCCTGACTCGTGCCCTCCCCCCTGTTGTGAGCTGCCAGCGCTTGATCCCTGGCGCCCTTCCTCTTCCCTGCTCTCTGGCGGTGACGCTGGTCCCGATTTCCAACTGCTCCCCTCTGAGTCCCCTCTGGCTCTATCTTCCTGGGGTGTCCCCCTAGGCTCCCCCCTTGCCCTGGCCACTGGTGCTCCTTTCTGTGAATCTTCTGATTCACTGGAAAGACTCGGAGATCTCGGGTCGTCGTCATCACTCATCTTTTCTTCTGCCTCCTCCCCCTCGCTCTCTGTTTCCTCCCTTGCCCTTGCCTCTGCTCCTGAACCCCTGACAAATTATAACAATTTTTATTAATTGATTGTAATTATAACAAAAAAGGTGATTGCAAATGACCTGATGAATTTTATTAATTGAACGCCTATACATAGAATTTAGATTTAGATATTAGATTTTAAGATCATAAGGAGTGGAATGAGATTTTTGAATTAGTTTTCCCCCCAATAAGGTATCAGTGTTAAAGTATTAACTTCTTAGATACCCCCAGATCTCTCTTACTAGACGCAACTCTGAATTTAGTATCAACAGCAATAACAGATTATAAAAAACTGGGACCAAGTCTATCTTGGTGTGCATCTAGGGAGGTGTGGGCGTATAAAGAAGACAACACAATGTCTACCAATAAGAAATCACAATGAATCCCAGTGGGAACTGCAAGGAGGCAATCTATGGTCGAAATAGATACCAATGTAGACTTAAGAGATTTAATCATAGGCATGAACAAATCCATCAACGATAAATTAGATATTATGGGAAACAACGCTGAGCAGAACTCTAGATTAATAATGTACTTAACTGGAGAAATAAAGGACTTGACCATTAAAAATCTAGAGATAGAGAAGACTGTCCACGATTTAAAATCAAAAACTAGTAAACAAGAGGAAATTATGAAAGAAACCACAGAGAAAGTACATAACAAGATTAGAGAACTGAAGAAAGGTGAGTGTAACTGATGGTGTTTCCTGCTTGGCAGGGGGTTGGACTCGATGGCCCTTGTGGTCTATTCCAACTCTATGATTCTATGATTCTATTCTATGAAAGGTCAAGATGCAACAAACACTGAACTATCGGAACTAAAAAGAATTCATTGGGAGAAGCTTGATCAAATTGTGCTACTCGAAATGCACCAGAGAGAACTGGTATTACATTTTTGAGGGATTCCCGAAAGACAGAATGAGGATGTATTTGCCTAATTAACAAAAGAATTGGCCATTTGGCTCGAGGTGCAAGAGGAGGACTTGTTACTGGATATAAAGAGCTTTAGAATTAAACCTGATAGAATTAAGAATTTCAAAGGACCAGGAGATTGTTTGCTTTTTCTAAATTCAAGACTACTGAAAGACAAGATTCTACAAAAAAGGAAACTGATGATCAACGGGAAAAATATATAAATAAATTCCCAAAAGATTATTGAGGAAAAGGCAGATTTACAAGTCCTTAGCGGAGGCTGTACAGAACAAAGGAACAAGATACAAATGGGAATATCCCAGAAGGGATATCTTTCATGTTCAAAGAAAGAAGGAAGGGAATAAAATCAAGATTAAAATACAACATTAAAATGCAGAAAAAGGGGGAGGGAATCAAACTGACTCCAAGCCAAAGGCCAGGTGGAACAACTCTGTCTTACAGGCCCTGCGGAAAGAAATCAGACCCTGCAGGGCCTGGTCTCATGAGGCAGAGTGTTCCACCAGGCTGGAGCCAGTGTTGAAAAGGCCCTGGCTCTGGTTGAGGCTAATCTAACTTCCTTAGGGCCCGGCACCTCTAGGGTGTTACCATTTATAGACCTTAAGGTCCTCCATGGGGCGTACCGGGAGAGGCAGTCCCATAGATACGAGGGTCCCAGGCCATGAAGGGCTTTAAAGGTCAAAACCACCACCTTAAATCTGACCCTGTACTCCAAAGGAAGCCAGTGCAGCTGGAAAAGCACTGGGTGAATATGCTCCCATGGCAGAGACCCTGTGAGGAGCCTTGCTGCAGCATTCTGCACCCGCTGGAGTTTCTGGGACAGCTTCAAGGGCAGCCCCGCATAGAGCAAATTACAGTAGTCAAGCCTGGAGGTGACCGTCGCATGGATCACTGTGGCCAGGTTGGGGCAGGAAAGGTAAGGGACCAACTGCTTGATCCGGTGAAGGTGGAAAAATGTCGCCTTGGCTGTTGCTGTAACCTGTGCCTCCATGGAAAGGGTAAAAGTCGGATCCAGATGATTTTAAACGGATCCTCATGAATTCATATGATTTTTTTCATTCAAATGAAATAAAACCACCATGATACTGTAGACCATGTCTTAATCTGTAGGCAGCTTCACAAAAATCATGCATCCACTGTTTTGTGGGGTCACAATGGCTCAAAAACATGGTTAAAAAGCATGGATCCTCTTGGATCCTCATGATTTTTGCACTAGATCAGCCCGAAGTCACCATCAGATCACACATCATGGCCATGGGCACAGTATGCACCACAAAAATCATGGATCCATACCATGGCCCAAAAACATGGTTCCAAATGAACCATGGATCCTCATGGATCCTCAGGGGTTTTGCATTGGGTCACCCCAAATTCACCCTTTATTCAAATATCTCGTACATAACAACAGATCTGACCACAAAAATCGTGGATCTACTGCTTTGTGGTGCCAGCCAGATGCTGCTCTAGATATATTGGCCAATTTTTAGGTGGGTGCTGGGATGGAGAGTCGACTGAATCTCAATCCATTAAAGATGGGGGTCCAATGGCTGGGCAGGAATGATTTCAGTTCGGTTTGCCAGCTCCCAGCTCTTGGTGGTCACCATCAGAAGTCTGGGTGTGATGCTGGACGCTTCTGTCTCTATGGAGGCACCGGCCACAAATGTAGCCGAACTGACATTTTTTAATCTATGCCAGGTTAGGCAGTTGGTACTGTACCTGTCCCTTTCCAACCTAGCCATGGTGATCCATGCAGTGGTCACCTGCAGACTAGACTACTGTAACTTGCTCTACGCCTGCTCTGGGGAGGGCAGGGTATAAATGCGATGATAGGGAGGAGATAGGATGCTTAGGCAGCAGTAAAGGGGCCTTTCCACTTCATTGCTGTATTTTTAGGTAATGGGACCAAAAGCCCGGCTGGCCTGAGGACTCTGCAGCCCCTTCGGTGGGGCGCATGAGCTGATGGGGGGGGGGGCACCAGACCAAGGCCTCACTTCCCAAAGGGCTGTTCTTCCTGCCATTCCCACCCAGGAGCAGCAGGGGGCGCCTGCGCGCAGGGAATCCAGCGGCTGCCCCGAAGCCCCACATGGGGTTAACCGCTTGGGGCCCAGAGCCAACTCGGTTCTGCAGCAAAGGTGCGTAAAGTTTGCCTTCCTGACTAGCCAGCCTGGGAGCCACCTCGTGGTCCGAGGCTCTGCCTGGCAGAGCGGGACGTGGGACGCTGAGGAAGGAGCTTGCATGAGCAGCCCCTGTGATGGCAGCTAGATGGGCATTTGGCCTGATCCAGCGGGCTCCGCTTAGCTTCTTAGAGCATCATCTCAGAGAGCAGCAGCGGGGAAGGGGAGGGGAGCGGGAAGCTGCCCCCTCTCTCTGCCGCGGCTGTGGGTATTCTTTTAGAGGGTCTCTGGTTCCCCAGAAACAGGTAGACAAGTCGTGCATCCAAAGCAACGAGCAGAGGAGGAATAACCTCCGCCGGGAGCCCAGAGAGAAGAATTGCCTTGGTGCGTCTGCAGCAGCACAACCGGACATCTTCCGCTGCCCCGGCCCCCAACTGCAGCAAAACACTCTCCCATATCGGCTTCTGCAGCCACAGCAGGCGCTGCAACCGTCCAACGGTTTGACTTGACCCCCAAAAGTGCACTCCTCCGTTGTCTCCCAAGACGCAGGGATGCAAACTCTGGTTCCCCTCTTGCAGCTCGGACGGCTTTTGCCGTGCCTCTGGGCGGCGGCGCCATTGCAAAGGGCCTCCTGGCGCTGGGCTAGATCTGCCCCACACAGCCCACCTGTGCCACTGTGGGCGTGGCTCCTCCGATTGCTGTGAGCAGATGGAGTGGGGGAGGGAGGGCGCGCCCTTCCCATTGCTCTGGTGGGTCCTAGTGATCTCGGGAACTGGCGGTGGTTCCAGAGCCCGAGTCGCCCTCTCCCAGGCAGGGTTCCTGCTTGCGGGCCTCTTCCCGTGCCCTCTCAGTGCGGGTGTGGAGAAGACCCCTAGCACTGCCCCCCCCCCCGGCCTTGAAGTGGGCTTGGCTGTGGGGAGGGGGCTGCCTCTGCCCTCGAGCGCAGGATCCTAGGAAGCTGCCTTCTATTGCATCCAACCCGGGCCGTATTGCATACACGGGCTGGCAGCTGTGGTTCTCGGGGCTTTCGGGCTGGACTGAGCCGGACTCTGCGCCCCCGTCCGGCAAAGGCCACGCGTGCCTGCGGTTCTTTCAGGGTCCCCACCTAGCAGGCGACTCGGTCCAAGGGCCCCGGGTTCAAGGAGCGCCAAGGTAAGGACTATCCCGCGGGACGGGGTCTCCCTCGCCAGAGCCGTCCAGGCCCCCGGGGCCCCCCTCTCCCTTCTTCCCGCCCGCCCCCAGTTCAGCCCAAGAAGACGCGAGAGATCAGGGAGAGTCAAGAGCAGGTTTATTGGGGTGTTTGGGGTCGCGGGGCGGGGTCGAGGCGGATATTCTGCGGCGGGCTTGGGCTTCTGGGGGGCTAGCGGTACTTGGAGGTCAGCGCGACGTCGACGCGGCCCGGGAACTTGTCCATGGAGACGAGGGTGCTGGCCTTGAGGAGCCCCGGGTGGTTGGCGGCGATGGCCACCAGGATTCAGCGGCCCAGCAGCTGAGGGAGAGGCGGAGTGGGAGCGTTAGACGGGGCCTCGGACGGAGCTAAGCAGGGATCCAGCCCGCCCGCCCGCCCGCTTGGTGCCCCGACGGGGAGCGAGAGCGACTCACCGCGAAGTTGACGGGCTCCACGCGCAGCTTCTGGGCGTCCAGGTCGCTGAGCTTGTCGAAGGCGCCGGGGGCGATGTCGATGTGCATGAAGTAGGTATTAGTGGTGGGGTGCGCTGCGAACATCCTGCGGGAAGAGGAGGAGAGGACAGGAAGACGAGGGTCCGACTCCGGCCCGGCCCGCGGCCTCGTCCCCGGGAGAGGGTCCCTGCCCGACGGGCTGGGCTTACCTGATGATGGCCTCGGCGCCGATGTCCTCGGCATGGAACTGGAGCGGGATCCGAACATGCATCAAGTGGCTATTGTCGTCGCTGGTCATCTTGGCAGCTCAAAGTCTCGGGTGCTGTCGGAGCGCGCGCGGCCCTTTTATCGGGGGCGCCCCGCCTCGCCTGGGGCTCTCCGCCCATCAGCGCCGCCTCTGGGCACCTCCTGGAGGGGAGGGATAGGGGCCACGCCTGCAGGCTGTTACAGGGAAGGGGCGCCAACTACTACCATCAGCTGGCTGGGCTCCAGGCAAGCCCGGGAACGCCGCTTCTGTTCCGCCGCACCCCCAGCGTGCGGAGGCTGGCGAGGCTAACGCGGCTGCGTCTTTGCGACCTGGAGGAGCCGCTTCAAAGCAGCCGAACTCAATCGCGAAGCTCCGCAGCAGCCTGGGGCCGGCCCTGATTTCCTCTATCCTAAGGTCTCTCCGTGGCTAAACTGAGCGTCCACGGTGAGGGGCAGTGTACCTCTGCAAAGAAATTTTTGTTTAAAAAAAATAGTCCAGTAGCACCTTAGAAACTCCCTTTTTCTTGGTATTAGCTTTCGTATGTATGCTAATACCAAGAACAATCTTAAGGTAAAGGGACCCCTGACCATTAGGTCCAGTCGTGGCCGACTCTGGGGTTGCGGCGCTCATCTCGCTTTATTGGCCAAGGGAGCCAGCGTACAGCTTCCGGGTCATGTGGCCAGCATGACTAATCCACTTCTGGTGAACCAGAGCAGCGCACGGAAATGCAGTACCTATTTATCTACTTGCACTTTGACGTGCTTTCGAACTGCTAGGTTGGCAGGAGCAGGGACCGAGCAACGGGAGCTCACCCCGTCACAGGGATTCGAACCACTGACCTTCTGATCAGCAAGCCCTAGGCTCTGTGGTTTAACCCACAGCGCCACCCGCATCCCTAACAAACTTAGTTGGTCTCTAAGGTGCTACTGCACTATTTTTTTTTTTTTAAAAAAAATTTCGTTTGCATCAGACCAACACGGCTACCTAGCTGACACTGAAAACGAGTAACAGGCCCCGCTCTCAAAGTGTCCGCGGGCTTTCAGGAGCCTTTCGACAAAGTACCTCACCAACTACTCCCGAGTAAACTTAGCAGTGAAGGAATAAGGAGTTGCTTTCCCTGCGGTTCCTGCATCGCAGGGGGTTGGAACAGATGACATCTGAGGTCCCTTCCAACTCTTCAATTCCATGATTCTAAGAGCAGAGAGGTCCTCTTCCGGATCAGGAGTTGGCTAAGTTTCCGGAAGCAGGGAGAAATGGACTGGCCGCCAATGGAGAGATGTAGAAAGTGGAGTCCCCCAAGGATTGGGACCTGTGCTTTCTAAACGACCCTAGAGTTATAGATGAATCATAGAATCATAGAATCATAGAGTTGGAAGAGACCACAAGGGCCATCGAGTCCAACCCCCTGCTAAGCAGGAACACCATCAGAGCACTCCTGACATATGGTTGTCAAGCCTCTGCTTAAAGACCTCCAAAGAAGGAGACTCCACCACACTCCTTGGCAGCAAATTCCACTGTCGAACAGCTCTTACTGTCAGGAAGTTCTTCCTAATGTTTAGGTGGAATCTTCTTTCTTGTAGTTTGGATCCATTGCTCCGTGTCCGCTTCTCTGGAGCAGCAGAAAACAACCTTTCTCCCTCCTCTATGTGACATCCTTTTATATATTTGAACATGGCTATCATATCACCCCTTAACCTCCTCTTCTCCAGGCTAAACATGCCCAGCTCCCTTAGCCGTTCCTCATAAGGCATCGTTTCCAGGCCTTTGACCATTTTGGTTGCCCTCCTCTGGACACGTTCCAGTTTGTCAATGTCCTTCTTGAACTGTGGTGCCCAGAACTGGACACAGTACTCCAGGTGAGGTCTGACCAGAGCAGAATACAGTGGCACTATTACTTCCCTTGATCTAGATGCTATACTCCTATTGATGCAGCCCAGGATTGCATTGGCTTTTTTAGCTGCCGCGTCACACTGTTGGCTCATGTCAAGTTTGTGGTCAACCAAGACTCCTAGATCCTTTTCACATGTACTGCTCTCAAGCCAGGTGTCCCCCATCTTGTATTTGTGCCTCTCATTTTTTTTGCCCAAGTGCAATACTTTACATTTCTCCCTGTTAAAATTCATCTTCTTTGTTTTGGCCCAGTTCTCTAATCTGTCAAGGTCGTTTTGAAGTGTGATCCTGTCCTCTGGGGTGTTAGCCACCCCTCCCAATTTGGTGTCATCTGCAAATTTGATCAGGATGCCCTTGAGTCCATCATCCAAGTCGTTGATAAAGATGTTGAATAAGACCGGGCCCAAGACAGAACCCTGTGGCACCCCACTAGTCACTCTTCTCCAGGATGAAGAGGAACCATTGATGAGCACCCTTTGGGTTCGGTCAGTCAGCCAGTTACAAATCCACTGAGTGGTAGCATAGTCAAGACCGCATTTTACCAGCTTCTTTACAAGAATATCATGAGGCACCTTGTCAAATGCCTTGCTGAAATCAAGGTAGGCTACATCCACTGCGTTCCCTTCATCTACCAGGCTTGTAATTCTGTCAAAAAACGAGATCAGGTTAATCTGACGTGACTTATTTTTCAGAAATCCATGCTGACTATTGGTGATCACAGCATTCCTTTCTAGGTGCTCACAGACTGTTTGCTTAATGATCTGCTCCAGAATCTTCCCTGGTATTGATGTCAGACTGTGAAGTGGTATTGATGAGCTGTGAAGTGGCCACTTTTGCTGGAGGCACTAAACTGTTCAGGGTCATTGTAACCAAAGGGTTACAATGACACTGAAGCTCTACAGGGATCATTAGGAAAGGAATTGACAATAAAGTAGCTACCCATATCATAATGCCATTATTCAAATCTATGGGGTGACCACAGGATATTGTAGAGCTGGAAAAGGTTCAGGAAAGGGCCACAAAATGATCAAGGCGCCGGAGTGACGGCCCTATGGGGGAAAGTTGCGTGTTTGAGACTGGTTTAGGGAAAAGGCAAATAAAATGAGACATGGGGGAAGTTTAGAATGTTAAGCACGGCCTGGAGATCTGCCGGGCAGCGAAAGGTGTGTTGTTGCTTTTTACTTTAGATCAAGCTCAGAAAAAGGGGTCGAGAGATCCTTGAAAGGCAAGCAGGAGACACCTGCAGCAGTCTCTGAGGCTAAGTATTTGTTTTCAGTCCTAGAAACAAGCTCCTGTTTCTCAAACGCAGAGAGCTATTCCTGGTTTCCCCCTCCCCGCCAAAAAACAGTATTCATTTGTTCCAATAGCTTAATTTGAAAGCTCTTGTTAAACAATCCGGGACCACAAAAAGCACTGCAAGTTGTTTTTTTCTAAAACCAAGCGGTATATAAATGTTATGAAACAAACAAACCAACAAGTCCTAGAAGATCTACCACGAATCACTCAGTAGATCCTGATCTACCCCCTGCTCCCCCCAACACACCACTTCCCCCCTCCCATCGTTGGGGCAACTTTACACCATCCTTTGACCTGGTGCCAGGAGGTTCTCAACCTAGCCCTCCTCACAGGGTTGTGGTGGGGAGGAGGACGACCACGTAGAGCACCTTGAGATCCTTGGAAGATATACATGTAATAAATAAATACAATACAGCGAAAAGGAAAAAGAAAAAGAGTCTAAAAATATTTTTGGAATTAAACATTCTGAAGACCTAACTGCACGTTACATTAAGTTGTTGTCAGTGGTTTGGGTTTTTTTTAAAAAAAAAGTTGATATGGGGAGGCACTTTTACAGTAGGACTGCAATGTTTGGAGAAGGGAAGTTTCATCTTTTGTACCACAGTTGTGGAAGGATGCAGAGAGCCCAGCAACAGGTGACTTGGGAACGGCAGGCAGCCCTAGCCAGAACCAAGAGGACCTCTGGCACCTCCTGCCCTGCTGTGCTATACCTCGAGCCCTTGCTATGTGGGCTCTCTAACAATAATAGTAATTATAATTATAATAATTAAAAGAATAATTATTATTTATACTCCACCCATCTGGCCTGGTTTCCCCAGCCACTCTTGGTGGCTCCCTGCAGAATATTAAAAACAGGATAAAACATCAGTCATTAAAAACTTCCCTATACAGGGCTGCCTTCAGATGTCTTCTAAAAGTCAGATAGTTGTTTATTTCCTTGACATCTGATGGGAGGGTGTTCCACAGGCCGGGCGCCACTACCGAGAAGACCCACCCATCATATGTGGTGGATGTGTCCCAAGGTGAAAGACTTCTGGGAAAAGATTTATAACGAGTTCAAGAAAGTGTTGAAAAATAAATTTATTAAGAAACCAGAAGCCTTTTGTCAGGGGTTCAGGAGCAGAGGCAAGGGCAAGGGAGGAAACAGAGAGCGAGGGAGAGGAGGCAGAAGAAAAGATGAGTGATGACGACGACCCGAGATCTCCGAGTCTTTCCAGTGAATCAGAAGATTCACAGAAAGGAGCACCAGTGGCCAGGGCAAGGGGGGAGCCTAGGGGGACACCCCAGGAAGATAGAGCCAGAGGGGACTCAGAGGGGAGCAGTTGGAAATCAGGACCAGCGTCACCGCCAGAGAGCAGGGAAGAGGAAGGGCGCCAGGGATCAAGCGCTGGCAGCTCACAACAGGGGGGAGGGCACGAGTCAGGAGTGGCCACACCTCCATCGGGGAGCGAAGAAACGGTCAGACGGAAGGTGGAAGGTTGGGCGCGCGTGCCAAGTTCAAATGCACAGGAAAGTGGCGCAGTAGGCAGCCCGGAAAGGGAGCCAGGTCCTAAAGCCCGCCGAAAGGAGGGAGAAGAGTCAGGGGGGTCAGCGTCAGCGTCAGAGGAATCCCGGAAGGAAGAGACCCCGGGGGGCAGAGGGACCCAGAGAAGAACAGTCAGGCGGAAAAGGTGGAGCAAGGCTAGGATATTAAGTTGGTGTACAAGGGGCGGAGACTCAGATGGAGCTTCGCCGATCTAACCATGAGACGTAGAGTTGCACGCAGCAGCTTGAGAATGGAAACTGTAACTCAATAAAGACCTTTATTTAATGATCGCTGGCTAGCGTGATCCTCTGTGAGCTAGGATCTGGAAGCAGCTCTGACAGTAAGCTCCATCCCTAGATTGTGGGCATCTACGTCCTCGCGGAGAGGAGAGAAAGCGGGTGCCTACTAGCGAGCTCACGAACGGCAGACAACATGACGGCCGAACAGCAGATAGTGGAACTCAGAGAAGCAGTGACACGACTGAATGCCGAGGCTCTTGCATCCAGGAAGAGAGAGGAGGACGCAGCTGCCGCCTACAGGGATCTCCAGGTCAGGTTGGAAGTGCTTACGAAGCAAGGGCAACTGACACCCAAACCGGAGGGGATTGGGTTGGGGAGACGAACAGGCGGTCTGGTCTCTCACTTCGATGGGAATTTGCAACAGTACCCCAACTTTAGAGCAGATGTAATGTGTGCACTGCAACTGCTGAACAAAGACTTTAGAGATGAGCAAGAGAAGGTGGGATTCATCATGTCCCATTTGCATGGAGATGCTAAAGCATGGCTGCGCAATTTGTGGAGAGATAAGGATCCGGCGCTCCAAAATGCGGATGCCTTTATTAAAGCGATGGATGGGTGCTTTTTATCAAGCATTGACGTGGATCTTGCTCGGCAGGAGATACATGGACTGAAGCAAGGGAGGGCCAGCGTAAGGCAGTACCATGCCCGCTTTTTCGCTTTGGTCAGTGCCCTGGAATGGGACAGAGATTCGGCTCCTGTAAGAGACCTGTTTTGGGAGGGATTGCACGGCTCGGTTAAAGATGAAATTGCGAGAGGGGAGAGACCCCGGACCACGCAGGAGATCGTTCAGAGGGCGCTGGCGGTGGGGGTGCGGCTGGAAGAACGTCCGTGGAGCAGGGACGAAGGGCGTGGAGGGCGCGAACCAGCCAGGGGCTCCTCCTTCCTTCCCAGAGAAGCAGCGCGTGCGCAATCCACGCCTCCGCCAGGAGGAGGAGCGGAACCTATGGAGGTTGGAGGTGCAAGGGCTCAGTCAGCAGCCAGAGCCCTAGCACCGGCAGCAGTGAAAGCGAAGCCTCCTAGAGGGAACAGGAAGTGTTACATCTGCGATGATCCACAGCATATGGCGAAAGAGTGTCCCCAGAGGCTCCACAAGCACACTGCAGCCTCAGCAATGGTAACTGCAGCAACGCAGCAAGGACAACCACAGCAGGGAAACGACGGAGTCTGGTTGGAGGAAGAGGCACTGGGGCCCAGCCAGACGTGTCAGTGAAGCAGTCCCCAGAGATTTTACAGCCCATGGACCCCCTCCCGCCCAAACCGGTAGTGAGGCTCACCGCGTCGCTCCAGCTGCCCAATGGAATCACCATGGAAGTGCCAATCACCATTGACTCCGGAAGCAATGCGGACTTTATAGGGCAGGACTTTGTCGACCGGCACGCTATACAGTTGCTGCCTGCCACGCTGCCCCTGCAGGTTGTCACGGTGGATGGCAGGGAGCTGCTAGGGGGGCAAGTGGTGAAGCAGACGCCACCAATGGTGATGCGACTTGGGAATCACAGGGAAATCATCAGCTTCAATGTCACTCAACTATCGGACACGCCCATTGTATTGGGCATGAGTTGGCTGGACAAGCACAGCCCGACGCTGGCTTGGTACCAGAGGCAGCTGACCTTCGGCTCTTCCTTTTGCGCTGAACACTGCATCGTGCCCAGGCAGGAAGGAGGGGAAGAGGAGTCACAGCTGCAGCTAGGCACGCTGCAAGCGGTTCCCCACAAGTACGCAGAATTTTTGGAGGTTTTCTGCGAGAAGGAGGCAGACAGGCTACCCCCCCACAGACCATATGACTGCAAAATTGACCTGCTGCCGGGGGCGGCGCTGCCCAAAGGGAAGCTGTATTACATGTCTGAGGACGAACTGCAGGAACTCAAAGAGTTCATAGATCATAATTTGGAGCGCGGTTTCATCCGAGAGTCCAAGGCAGCGGGGGGCAGTCCGGTATTCTTTGTTAAGAAGCGGGACACGCCCCAAAAAAGACTTGTAGTGGACTATCGCATCTTGAACAGTGTGACCAAGCCATCGGACTTCCCCATGCCCCGAATCGACGACCTCCTCGCAAAGGTACGGAAGGGCAGAGTGTTCACCAAGTTGGACCTGCGAGGGGCATACAACCTCATTCGCATGCGGGAGGGAGATGAGTGGAAGACAGCCATGTTCACGCCCCTGGGCACCTACGAATATAGAGTTATGCCTTTTGGATTGCAAAATGGCTCCCACGTTTTTCAAGCTTTCATGCATCACGTGTTGGCGGGGCTCCTCTACAAGACGTGCGTCTGTTTCTTGGATGACATCCTGATCTTTTCGGAATCGCAGCAGGAGCATGACAGACACGTCAAGGAAGTGCTGAGCAGGCTACAGCAACATAGGCTTTACGCCAAGCTGGAGAAGTGCCAATTCGACGTGACGGAGGTGGATTTCCTGGGCTACAAGTTGTCTGATAAAGGGCTCGCCATGGACAGCGCCAAGGTCCGAGCAGTGTTGGATTGGAAAAGCCCACGCAACCGGAAGGAGGTCCAACGGTTTGTCGGCTTCGCGAACTTCTATCGCAAGTTTATCAAAGGCTTTGCGATGCAGACAGCGGCCATCACGGACACGCTCAGCTCCAAGAAAAAGAAGTTCATCTGGACAGAACAGGCGGAGCAGTCCTTTCAGGCACTCAAGCGTCTCTTCGCGTCGGAAGAGCAGCTGCTTCATGTCAACCCCAGCAGGCCGATGAGGGTGGAGACAGACGCTTCGGACAGAGCCGTGGGAGCAGTCCTGCTGCAGAAAGACCCGCAGGGGGTTTGGAGGCCGGGAGCGTTTTACTCAAGGAAGCTCAGCAAGTCCGAACAGAACTACACCATCTGGGACAGGGAGTTGCTGGCCATTCATGCAGCGTTCAAAGCGTGGAGGCACTTCCTGATCGGCGCCAAGCACACGGTGCAGGTCTGCACGGACCACAAGAATCTAGAGCACTGGCGCACGGCACAGTTCCTGAACCAGAGGCAGATACGTTGGGCTGAGTTCTTTGCGAATTTCGACTTCCGAATAGAGTATGTCCCGGGGGACACCAACATCATGGCGGATGCTCTCTCCCGTAAGCCACAGTATCTGGAGGAGGCAACGCCAGCGGCCGCCATGCACATCTTCGCACCGACAGTGTGGGCGTGCGCGGCGGCGACAGTTGACCTGGATGCGGTGCGACGAGCGTTGCAGGATGACTCCTTCGCGCAAGCAAAGATGGCAGAGGTGCACAGGGGCACGGCAGCGACCGACGAGTTCCAGCTGCGAGATGGTTTGCTCATCCGTAAAGGGGCCATCTACGTGCCGGGAGACGAACTTCGCGCCAAGGTACTGCAGCAGCTGCACGACGCGCCCACTGCCGGGCACTTTGGCAAGGAGAAGACGGTGGAATTAGTAGCCAGAGACTTCTGGTGGCCCGGAATGAGAGGGGAAGTCGCGGACTACGTGGCGAGGTGTGACACCTGCCAGAGGTCCAAACCAGTGCACAGACCGCCGGCCGGACTGCTGGAACCGCTGCAAACTCCGTTCGAGCCATGGGAGAGAGTGGCCCTGGACTTTGTCACGGATCTGCCCAGCTCGAGGGGCAAGACGGCTGTGCTGGTGGTGGTGGATTTGTTCTCCAAGATGGCACATTTCATTCCGTGTGCGAAGGTGGCCACGGCGGAACAAACCGCCAAACTGTTCATAGACCACGTGTTCAAGGTTCACGGTCTGCCGTGGTCTATTCTGTCCGACCGAGGGCGACAGTTCATCTCAAACTTCTGGCAGAGGCTGATGGGCTTCCTGAACGTCAAGATCAACCTGGCGTCGGCTAGACACCCGCAGACCAACGGGCAAGCGGAGCGGGTCAATGCCATCATGCAGCAGTACCTGAGATGTTATGCGAATCAACAGCCTGCGACGTGGGTGGATTACCTGCCTCTCGCCGAGTTCGCCTACAACAACACGAAGCACGTGTCCACGGGGGTCACGCCGTTCTTCGCCAACAACGGGAGGCACCCTAGAACCTTCCCGGGACTGGAAAGAATGGGGGAGGGGGAGCCGCAGACAGCAGATGCGTTCGCGTCGGAGTTGCAGGAGGTCCACGATCAGCTGCGGCGGCACCTGGAGCTGGCTAAACACGCATACAAGGTACAAGCGGACAAACACAGAAGGGTTGGCGAAGAGATCCATGTGGGAGACTGGGTCTGGTTAGCAGCCCACGCAGTGCCGGCCAGGTCGTTGGCGAAGAAGAAACTAGGGCATAAACAACTGGGGCCCTACCAAGTCGACGAACAGGTCAACCCGGTGGCTTTCAGGCTGGCTCTTCCGGAGGGTTCCAGAATGCATCCGGTGTTCCACAGATCGGTGCTCACTCCCTACAAGGCACCTCACAGGTTTCAGGAACCGGGAACGGCACCGGGTCCGCTCCGAGAGAGAACCGGGCAAGGGGGAGTGGCACAGGAGGAGCGCATCAACGAAGTCACGGAGATTTTGGACTCCAGATGGGGGGAAGAGGGGGTAGAATACCTTCTCGCCAAGGAGGGCACCCCGGCCAGTGCCAACAGCTGGGTGCCGGGCTACGCTTTAGACGAACCTCTGCTCAAAGAAGAGTTTCATGCCCTCTTCCCACATAGGCCAATGCCAGCAGACTTTTTCGACGACTGGCTTTTCACGCCCACGCTTTCAGCCAGCACGTTCCGGGGGTTCGACTCGGACGAGGAACCGACACGAGACGCCCGTTCCCCGGAGGGGTCACCCTCGGGATCTGCTTCAGAACCCTCGTATTGGTGGGATGATCGACCAGAGGAGCAGTTCCGCAGAAGGTGGCTGGAGGGTCCAGGACGAGCAACGTCTCCAGAAGGCAACGAGGGAGAGACGGACATGGACGTTTTCGGGGACGACCCGGGTTTCGAGCACGGCGGCACAGAGATGGAAGCGGAGGTGACCGTCGTCAACGAGAGCAGGGAGGAAGAACCGGAAGACTTCGGATGGCGGCCCGCCACGGGAAGCGAACTGTATCCGACATTCGTCCCCCTGACACGGCAGCACCCAGATCCCGCACCGGAAGGAGGGGAGGGGGGAAGAGGGGGCTTCGAGGGGGGGATGGATGTCAGGGGTTCAGGAGCAGAGGCAAGGGCAAGGGAGGAAACAGAGAGCGAGGGAGAGGAGGCAGAAGAAAAGATGAGTGATGACGACGACCCGAGATCTCCGAGTCTTTCCAGTGAATCAGAAGATTCACAGAAAGGAGCACCAGTGGCCAGGGCAAGGGGGGAGCCTAGGGGGACACCCCAGGAAGATAGAGCCAGAGGGGACTCAGAGGGGAGCAGTTGGAAATCAGGACCAGCGTCACCGCCAGAGAGCAGGGAAGAGGAAGGGCGCCAGGGATCAAGCGCTGGCAGCTCACAACAGGGGGGAGGGCACGAGTCAGGAGTGGCCACACCTCCATCGGGGAGCGAAGAAACGGTCAGACGGAAGGTGGAAGGTTGGGCGCGCGTGCCAAGTTCAAATGCACAGGAAAGTGGCGCAGTAGGCAGCCCGGAAAGGGAGCCAGGTCCTAAAGCCCGCCGAAAGGAGGGAGAAGAGTCAGGGGGGTCAGCGTCAGCGTCAGAGGAATCCCGGAAGGAAGAGACCCCGGGGGGCAGAGGGACCCAGAGAAGAACAGTCAGGCGGAAAAGGTGGAGCAAGGCTAGGATATTAAGTTGGTGTACAAGGGGCGGAGACTCAGATGGAGCTTCGCCGATCTAACCATGAGACGTAGAGTTGCACGCAGCAGCTTGAGAATGGAAACTGTAACTCAATAAAGACCTTTATTTAATGATCGCTGGCTAGCGTGATCCTCTGTGAGCTAGGATCTGGAAGCAGCTCTGACACCTTTCTACTTGGAATAATAGGTCTGGAATTGCCCAAAAAGGATGTTAGATTGTTTTTGTATGCCACTACAGCGGCAAGACTACTAATAGTAAAAAACTGGAAATCCCAAGAAATACCAACAATAGAAGAATGGCAGAAGAAGATGTTGGACTTTTTGGAGCTGCCGACCTGACTGGAAGAATCCGTGATCAGAAGGAGGAGAAGACTCGAGAAGATTGGAAGAAATTTAAAGAATATTTGGCTAAATATTGTAATATAAGAAAATGGAAGTGACTTGGAAGTGACAAATAGGCGGAGGATTATAACAATAACGGGTTGTAAAACAATAGGGATTAGAATTAATAAAAGAATAGAAGATAGTAATTAAATGGATTTTATATTATTAGAATTAAGATTTAGGAGAACTGCCACAAGGAGATACAATGGAATTCAGATGGGGTGATTCGAGGAAGTCAGTTAACAATGAAGTTAAATTAGGTATTGGAAGCAATGTTTTTATGTTTCTTTTTTTGAGTAATGTGTACTTCTTTTTTTATCTTTTTTATTATGTGTGTTTCATGTTATGTATGTTTTATATTTGTATTATGTTTGTTTTGTTACAAACTTGGAAAAACAATAAAACAGAATAATAAAAAGAATTGCCTAAAACTTGTGCAAGAGAACCAGGCCCTGGGGCCCCCTTCCAACCAGTGGAGCCCAGTAATTTGTACCAGCTCTCACACCCCCACAACCATCAGTCCCAGTTTTTTTATGGGAAATATCAAAGTTTCATAACACACTTGGATCTCATGTTTCAGGATAAGCAAGGAGGATGAGTCTCTTGGAAAAGATTGTTGGCTGATGGGTTTCTTGGAACAAATGTGTGCTTTGATGAGCATGCCAGCGAGGTTCTGTCCCAATCATGAGGTGTTCAGAAAAGGATATGGAAAGGAGGAATGTGTAAGGTCACTGAACTGGCAGGTAAGGAGGTGATGGGTGATGCATAAATTAGTTAAATGATGAACGATATGGAAAGAATAGAGAGAGAGAGAATCTCTCTCTCTCTCTCTCTCTCTCTCTCTCTCTCTCTCTCTCTTTCTCTCTGTCTGTTTCTCTCAGCATGAGAATGTAAGAAGTGTCTTCTGGATCAGGCCAATGGCCCATTAGTCCAGCATCTTATTCTCACAGTGGCTGACCATATGCCTTTATGTAGGGGCAAAACTAGGCTTTGTTTCACCCGGGTCAAAGACCAAGTTTGGCACACCCCATGCATTTGCACGTGCGCGCGCACACACACACACACACACACACACACACACACACACTGGGAGCCTCAATGGCACACCTCTGAATGTGTCACCCAGGGCAAAAAATACCCTGGCTAGCCCCCCATAGCTACAGCTCTGCCTTATGCCAACCAAAATGTGTTGTATTTTGGTACTTTGGTTAAAGAACACAAAGATAATTCCCTGGATGCCAAGATCCAGGTTTGTGGCAAGTAATCTTTAGTAAGAGAACCCCAGAAGACCTTTAAAATCACAAAACATGCAACAAAGTAAAGCGTGGAAATATAGGCTGTTAGAGCTTTAAAATATACTCTTCTAATTCATTTTCAAAGTTTCCCACTTCCCTTAGTGGAGGAAGAGACCAGCTGGCAAACCAACCGCAGTTGAAAAAAGACACTCCTGGCCACCAAGGACAGCTGAGCCTCCACTGAAAGTGTTGCATTCAGGTGCAGCCACCACCTCGAACCTGCTCCTTCCAGGGAAGAACAGCCCAATCCTGGGCAAGCTACCTCCTCCCCTCCCAGACCTAAGAACCTGGGACAGATATTGCCTCCATCTTTCCAAGATTCAGATGTAAAACATGAAAAGAAAGCGCAAGTAAGAGGGGACATGATAGAAGTGTGTAAAATTATGAATGGAATGGAGGTAGTAGAGAAAAGCCCCCCCCGCCCCCCTCCCCATGCGCCAATACAAGAATTCATGAACATTCAATGAGGGTGAATGTTGGAAGATTCAAGACAGGTAAAAGGAAGGGCTTCTTTACAAAGTGTAGAGTTAACCTTTGGAACTCACTCCCCCAGGAGGCAGTGACGACCATCAAGAGGGAAGGCTTTAAAAGAGGATTGGACAAATTCATGGAGGAGGAGATGGCTATCGATGGCTACTAGCTATGACGGCTCTGCTCTGCTCTGCTTCCACAGTTAGAGGCAGATTTTGTATCCTAGTAGCTGGAAGGGGATATTGCTCTTGTGCTTGAATCTTGCTTTTTGGCCTCTCACTGGGGCATCTGGTCAGCCACTGTGAGAACAGGATGCTGGACTAGATGAGCCACTGGTCTGCTCTCACCATCTCTTTTGTTGTTCTCGCAGAAACCACAGGAGGGGAGAGTTGCTAGTGTGCTCAGTTTTGGTCAACTCACCACTGTGTGCTAACCACACCTGCCACTTAGCTATTCTGCAGTTTCTCTTTGATGGTAGTGTGACATCCAAGTGTGGAACAGGTGAGTGATGCCCACAGCAACCTGGCAGGCACAAAAGTGGGCACTGACAGAAACGCAAACAAGATGTACCCTGGCTGCATTTGGTTCATATTATTTACCTTTAATGGTTTTTTATTGCCTCATTGCTGTCAAAGTCACACAATGGCTTGAAGAGTTATGGGTGAGTGGTAATGACTGTTCTTGAGCTAATGAGGCTTAATTACTTCAGATTTGCAAAGTGCTTTGAAACAGGCTCTTGAAATGTAAGGCACTGACATGCTCCAGCCCATTGGTGGTGGGTGGAAGGTAATAATAATAATAATAATAATAATAATAATAATAATTTATTATTTATTTATTTTTTAAATGATATTTAATAAAGTTTCAGATAAAAAGAGACACATCAATAAAAAGGAATTTAACAGTAAAAAGAAAGATACACAATACAAAATACAAAAATAAAAAGAAAAAAGAAAAAACAGTTAAAAACAATTCCATCTTTTCATCACTACTTTTGAATTTACTTATTTTCTGGACCTCCTCATACCTCCCTCTTTTGTATTCCAATTCAGTTTATTTGTCCAGCAATTCCTTTCCCTCTTTTTTAATCCCAATCCTTAATCTTAATATAGTATAACATTAAATTTTTATCTATTAATAGCCAATTTTCCATTCTTTTAACCTTTTTATTCCTAATCCTTAATCTTAATCTATATATAACTTTAAAGCCTGTGCAGCTAGAAACCATTTAATTTCAATCCAACATCACTCTAACATTCATTAATTTTGCAATATTTCTGTAAATAATCTTTGAATTTCTTCCAATCTTCTTCCACCAACTCTTCTCCCTGGTCACGGATTCTGCCAGTCATTTCCGCCAGTTCCATATAGTCCATCAGTTTCATCTGCCATTCCTCCAGTGTGGGAAGCTCTTGTGTCTTCCAATACTTTGCAATGAGTATTCTTGCTGCTGTTGTTGCGTACATAAAGAAAGTTCTATCCTTTTTTAACACCGTTTGGCCGACTATGCCCAGGAGAAAGGCCTCTGGTTTCTTCAGGAAGGTATATTTAAATACCTTTTTTATTTCATTATATATCTGTCAGGGGTTCAGGAGCAGAGGCAAGGGCAAGGGAGGAAACAGAGAGCGAGGGGGAGGAGGCAGAAGAAAAGATGAGTGATGACGACGACCCGAGATCTCCGAGTCTTTCCAGTGAATCAGAAGATTCACAGAAAGGAGCACCAGTGGCCAGGGCGAGGGGGGAGCCTAGGGGGACACCCCAGGAAGATAGAGCCAGAGGGGACTCAGAGGGGAGCAGTTGGAAATCGGGACCAGCGTCACCGCCAGAGAGCAGGGAAGAGGAAAGGCGCCAGGGATCAAGCGCTGGCAGCTCACAACAGGGGGGAGGGCACGAGTCAGGAGTGGCCACACCTCCATCGGGGAGCGAAGAAACGGTCAGACGGAAGGTGGAAGGTTGGGCGCGCGTGCCAAGTTCAAATGCACAGGAAGGTGGCGCAGTAGGCAGCCCGGAAAGGGAGCCAGGTCCTAAAGCCCGGCGCAAGGAGACAGGAGGGTCCGGGGGGTCGGCGTCAGAAGAATCCCGGAAGGAAGAGACCCAGGGGGGCAGAGGGACCCAGAGAAGAACAGTCAGGCGGAAAAGGTGGAGCAGGGCTAGGATATTAAGTTGGTGTACAAGGGGCGGAGACTCAGACGGAGCTTCGCCGATCTAACCATGAGACGTAGAGTTGCACGCAGCAGCTTGAGAATGGAAACTGTAACTCAATAAAGACTTTTATTTAATGATCGCTGGCTAGCGTGATCCTCTGTGGGCTAGGATCTGGAAGCAGCTCTGACAATATCATTTCCCAGAAAGCCTTAATCTTTGGGCACGTCCACCAAAGGTGAAAAAATGTACCTTCCGTTTCTTTACATTTCCAACATTTATTATCGGGCAAATGATAGATTTTTGCAAGCTTGACTGGGGTTATGTACCACCTGTATATCATTTTCATAATATTCTCTCTTAGGGCATTACATGCCGTAAATTTCATACCTGTGGTCCATAACTGTTCCCAGTCCGCAAACATAATGTTGTGTCCAACGTCTTGTGCCCATTTAATCATGGCAGATTTCACCGTTTCATCCTGAGTGTTCCATTTCAGTAGCAAGTTATATATTCTTGACAAATTCTTAGTTTTGGGTTCTAACAGTTCAATTTCTAATTTTGATTTTTCCACCTGGAAGCCAATTTTCTTGTCCGATTTAAATGCCTCCATTATTTGAAAATAATGAAGCCAGTCTCGCACTTTGTTTTTTAATTTTTCAAAACTCTGCAATTTCAGTCTATCTCCATCTTGTTCCAAAATTTCCCAATATTTCGGCCATTTGACCTCCATATTGAGCTTTTTCAAGGCTTTCGCTTCCATTGGTGACAGCCACCTTGGGGTTTTGTTTTCTAATAAATCCTTGTATCTTATCCAAACATTAAACAACACTTTCATGACAATGTGGTTTTTAAATGCTTTATGTGCTTTGACCTTATCATACCATAGATATGCATGCCATCCAAATACATTGTTAAAACCTTCTAGGTCCAAAATGTCAGTGTTTTCAAGAAGCAGCCATTCTTTCAACCAGCAAAAAGCTGCTGATTCATAATAAAGTTTGAGGTGTGGCAGGGCAAATCCACCTCTTTCCTTTGCATCCGTTAGTATTTTAAATTTTATTCTGGGCTTCTTGCCCTGCCAGACAAATCTAGAAATATCTTTCTGCCACCTCTTGAAACAATCCATTTTGTCCACAATTTGCAAAGTTTGACAAAAAAATTTCTCCTTGTGTTTGAATTTCAATTGCCACAAATCTTCCTTGGTCATCTTTAAAAATAAATTTCCCTGACCAAGTCTTTTATTTATCAACAATTTCCTGTGTAATCTTGTTGTCAGAGTTGCTTCCAGATCCTAGCTCACAGAGGATCACGCTAGCCAGCGATCATTAAATAAAAGTCTTTATTGAGTTACAGTTTCCATTCTCAAGCTGCTGCGTGCAACCCTACGTCTAATGGTTAGATCGGCGAAGCTCCATCTGAGTCTCCGCCCCTTGTACACCAACTTAATATCCTAGCCTTGCTCCACCTTTTCCGCCTGACTGTTCTTCTCTGGGTCCCTCTGCCCCCCGGGGTCTCTTCCTTCCGGGATTCCTCTGACGCTGACGCTGACCCCCCTGACTCTTCTCCCTCCTTTCGGCGGGCTTTAGGACCTGGCTCCCTTTCCGGGCTGCCTACTGCGCCACCTTCCTGTGCATTTGAACTTGGCACGCGCGCCCAACCTTCCACCTTCCGTCTGACCGTTTCTTCGCTCCCCGATGGAGGTGTGGCCACTCCTGACTCGTGCCCTCCCCCCTGTTGTGAGCTGCCAGCGCTTGATCCCTGGCGCCCTTCCTCTTCCCTGCTCTCTGGCGGTGACGCTGGTCCCGATTTCCAACTGCTCCCCTCTGAGTCCCCTCTGGCTCTATCTTCCTGGGGTGTCCCCCTAGGCTCCCCCCTTGCCCTGGCCACTGGTGCTCCTTTCTGTGAATCTTCTGATTCACTGGAAAGACTCGGAGATCTCGGGTCGTCGTCATCACTCATCTTTTCTTCTGCCTCCTCCCCCTCGCTCTCTGTTTCCTCCCTTGCCCTTGCCTCTGCTCCTGAACCCCTGACATCCATCCCCCCCTCGAAGCCCCCTCTTCCCCCCTCCCCTCCTTCCGGTGCGGGATCTGGGTGCTGCCGTGTCAGGGGGACGAATGTCGGATACAGTTCGCTTCCCGTGGCGGGCCGCCATCCGAAGTCTTCCTGTTCTTCCTCCCTGCTCTCGTTGACGACGGTCACCTCCGCTTCCATCTCTGTGCCGCCGTGCTCGAAACCCGGGTCGTCCCCGAAAACGTCCATGTCCGTCTCTCCCTCGTTGCCTTCTGGAGACGTTGCTCGTCCTGGACCCTCCAGCCACCTTCTGCGGAACTGCTCCTCTGGTCGATCATCCCACCAATACGAGGGTTCTGAAGCAGATCCCGAGGGTGACCCCTCCGGGGAACGGGCGTCTCGTGTCGGTTCCTCGTCCGAGTCGAACCCCCGGAACGTGCTGGCTGAAAGCGTGGGCGTGAAAAGCCAGTCGTCGAAAAAGTCTGCTGGCATTGGCCTATGTGGGAAGAGGGCATGAAACTCTTCTTTGAGCAGAGGTTCGTCTAAAGCGTAGCCCGGCACCCAGCTGTTGGCACTGGCCGGGGTGCCCTCCTTGGCGAGAAGGTATTCTACCCCCTCTTCCCCCCATCTGGAGTCCAAAATCTCCGTGACTTCGTTGATGCGCTCCTCCTGTGCCACTCCCCCTTGCCCGGTTCTCTCTCGGAGCGGACCCGGTGCCGTTCCCGGTTCCTGAAACCTGTGAGGTGCCTTGTAGGGAGTGAGCACCGATCTGTGGAACACCGGATGCATTCTGGAACCCTCCGGAAGAGCCAGCCTGAAAGCCACCGGGTTGACCTGTTCTTCGACTTGGTAGGGCCCCAGTTGTTTATGCCCTAGTTTCTTCTTCGCCAACGACCTGGCCGGCACTGCGTGGGCTGCTAACCAGACCCAGTCTCCCACATGGATCTCTTCGCCAACCCTTCTGTGTTTGTCCGCTTGTACCTTGTATGCGTGTTTAGCCAGCTCCAGGTGCCGCCGCAGCTGATCGTGGACCTCCTGCAACTCCGACGCGAACGCATCTGCTGTCTGCGGCTCCCCCTCCCCCATTCTTTCCAGTCCCGGGAAGGTTCTAGGGTGCCTCCCGTTGTTGGCGAAGAACGGCGTGACCCCCGTGGACACGTGCTTCGTGTTGTTGTAGGCGAACTCGGCGAGAGGCAGGTAATCCACCCACGTCGCAGGCTGTTGATTCGCATAACATCTCAGGTACTGCTGCATGATGGCATTGACCCGCTCCGCTTGCCCGTTGGTCTGCGGGTGTCTAGCCGACGCCAGGTTGATCTTGACGTTCAGGAAGCCCATCAGCCTCTGCCAGAAGTTTGAGATGAACTGTCGCCCTCGGTCGGACAGAATAGACCGCGGCAGACCGTGAACCTTGAACACGTGGTCTATGAACAGTTTGGCGGTTTGTTCCGCCGTGGCCACCTTCGCACACGGAATGAAATGTGCCATCTTGGAGAACAAATCCACCACCACCAGCACAGCCGTCTTGCCCCTCGAGCTGGGCAGATCCGTGACAAAGTCCAGGGCCACTCTCTCCCATGGCTCGAACGGAGTTTGCAGCGGTTCCAGCAGTCCGGCCGGCGGTCTGTGCACTGGTTTGGCCCTCTGGCAGGTGTCACACCTCGCCACGTAGTCCGCGACTTCCCCTCTCATTCCGGGCCACCAGAAGTCTCTGGCTACTAATTCCACCGTCTTCTCCTTGCCAAAGTGCCCGGCAGTGGGCGCGTCGTGCAGCTGCTGCAGTACCTTGGCGCGAAGTTCGTCTCCCGGCACGTAGATGGCCCCTTTACGGATGAGCAAACCATCTCGCAGCTGGAACTCGTCGGTCGCTGCCGTGCCCCTGTGCACCTCTGCCATCTTTGCTTGCGCGAAGGAGTCATCCTGCAACGCTCGTCGCACCGCATCCAGGTCAACTGTTGCCGCCGCGCACGCCCACACTGTCGGTGCGAAGATGTGCATGGCGGCCGCTGGCGTTGCCTCCTCCAGATACTGTGGCTTACGGGAGAGAGCATCCGCCATGATGTTGGTGTCCCCCGGGACATACTCTATTCGGAAGTCGAAATTCGCAAAGAACTCAGCCCAACGTATCTGCCTCTGGTTCAGGAACTGTGCCGTGCGCCAGTGCTCTAGATTCTTGTGGTCCGTGCAGACCTGCACCGTGTGCTTGGCGCCGATCAGGAAGTGCCTCCACGCTTTGAACGCTGCATGAATGGCCAGCAACTCCCTGTCCCAGATGGTGTAGTTCTGTTCGGACTTGCTGAGCTTCCTTGAGTAAAACGCTCCCGGCCTCCAAACCCCCTGCGGGTCTTTCTGCAGCAGGACTGCTCCCACGGCTCTGTCCGAAGCGTCTGTCTCCACCCTCATCGGCCTGCTGGGGTTGACATGAAGCAGCTGCTCTTCCGACGCGAAGAGACGCTTGAGTGCCTGAAAGGACTGCTCCGCCTGCTCTGTCCAGATGAACTTCTTTTTCTTGGAGCTGAGCGTGTCCGTGATGGCCGCTGTCTGCATCGCAAAGCCTTTGATAAACTTGCGATAGAAGTTCGCGAAGCCGACAAACCGTTGGACCTCCTTCCGGTTGCGTGGGCTTTTCCAATCCAACACTGCTCGGACCTTGGCGCTGTCCATGGCGAGCCCTTTATCAGACAACTTGTAGCCCAGGAAATCCACCTCCGTCACGTCGAATTGGCACTTCTCCAGCTTGGCGTAAAGCCTATGTTGCTGTAGCCTGCTCAGCACTTCCTTGACGTGTCTGTCATGCTCCTGCTGCGATTCCGAAAAGATCAGGATGTCATCCAAGAAACAGACGCACGTCTTGTAGAGGAGCCCCGCCAACACATGATGCATGAAAGCTTGAAAAACGTGGGAGCCATTTTGCAATCCAAAAGGCATAACTCTATATTCGTAGGTGCCCAGGGGCGTGAACATGGCTGTCTTCCACTCATCTCCTTCCCGCATGCGAATGAGGTTGTATGCCCCTCGCAGGTCCAACTTGGTGAACACTCTGCCCTTCCGTACCTTTGCGAGGAGGTCGTCGATTCGGGGCATGGGGAAGTCCGATGGCTTGGTCACACTGTTCAAGATGCGATAGTCCACTACAAGTCTTTTTTGGGGCGTGTCCCGCTTCTTAACAAAGAATACCGGACTGCCCCCCGCTGCCTTGGACTCTCGGATGAAACCGCGCTCCAAATTATGATCTATGAACTCTTTGAGTTCCTGCAGTTCGTCCTCAGACATGGAATACAGCTTCCCTTTGGGCAGCGCCGCCCCCGGCAGCAGGTCAATTTTGCAGTCATATGGTCTGTGGGGGGGTAGCCTGTCTGCCTCCTTCTCGCAGAAAACCTCCAAAAATTCTGCGTACTTGTGGGGAACCGCTTGCAGCGTGCCTAGCTGCCGCTGTGACTCCTCTTCCTCTCCTTCCTGCCTGGGCACGATGCAGTGTTCAGCGCAAAAGGAAGAGCCGAAGGTCAGCTGCCTCTGGTACCAAGCCAGCGTCGGGCTGTGCTTGTCCAGCCAACTCATGCCCAATACAATGGGCGTGTCCGATAGTTGAGTGACATTGAAGCTGATGATTTCCCTGTGATTCCCAAGTCGCATCACCATTGGTGGCGTCTGCTTCACCACTTGCCCCCCTAGCAGCTCCCTGCCATCCACCGTGACAACCTGCAGGGGCAGCGTGGCAGGCAGCAACTGTATAGCGTGCCGGTCGACAAAGTCCTGCCCTATAAAGTCCGCATTGCTTCCGGAGTCAATGGTGATTGGCACGTCCATGGTGATTCCATTGGGCAGCTGGAGCGACGCGGTGAGCCTCACTACTGGTTTGGGCGGGAGGGGGTCCATGGGCTGTAAAATCTCTGGGGACTGCTTCACTGACACGTCTGGCTGGGCCCCAGTGCCTCTTCCTCCAACCAGACTCCGTCGTTTCCCTGCTGTGGTTGTCCTTGCTGCGTTGCTGCAGTTACCATTGCTGAGGCTGCAGTGTGCTTGTGGAGCCTCTGGGGACACTCTTTCGCCATATGCTGTGGATCATCGCAGATGTAACACTTCCTGTTCCCTCTAGGAGGCTTCGCTTTCACTGCTGCCGGTGCTAGTGCTCTGGCTGCTGACTGAGCCCTTGCACCTCCAACCTCCATAGGTTCCGCTCCTCCTCCTGGCGGAGGCGTGGATTGCGCACGCGCTGCTTCTCTGGGAAGGAAGGAGGAGCCCCTGGCTGGTTCGCGCCCTCCCCGCCCTTCGCCACTGCTCCACGGACGTTCTTCCAGCCGCACCCCCACCGCCAGCGCCCTCTGAACGATCTCCTGCGTGTTCCGGGGTCTCTCCCCCCTCGCAATTTCATCTTTAACCGAGCCGTGCAATCCCTCCCAAAACAGGTCTCTTACAGGAGCCGAATCTCTGTCCCATTCCAGAGCACTGACCAAAGCGAAAAAGCGGGCATGGTACTGCCTTACGCTGGCCCTCCCTTGCTTCAGTCCATGTATCTGCTGCCGAGCAAGATCCACGTCAATGCTTGATAAAAAGCACCCATCCATCGCTTTAATAAAGGCATCCGCATTTTGGAGCGCCGGATCCTTATCTCTCCACAAATTGCGCAGCCATGCTTTAGCATCTCCATGCAAATGGGACATGATGAATCCCACCTTCTCTTGCTCATCTCTAAAGTCTTTGTGCAGCAGTTGCAGTGCACACATTACATCTGCTCTAAAGTTGGGGTACTGTTGCAAATTCCCATCGAAGTGAGAGACCAGACCGCCTGTTCGTCTCCCCAACCCAATCCCCTCCGGTTTGGGTGTCAGTTGCCCTTGCTTCGTAAGCACTTCCAACCTGACCTGGAGATCCCTGTAGGCGGCAGCTGCGTCCTCCTCTCTCTTCCTGGATGCAAGAGCCTCGGCATTCAGTCGCGACACTGCTTCTCTGAGTTCCGCTATCTGCTGTTCGGCCGTCATGTTGTCTGCCGTTCGTGAGCTCGCTAGTAGGCACCCGCTTTCTCTCCTCTCCGCGAGGCTGTAGATGCCCACAATTTATGAGATGGAGCTTACTGTCAGAGTTGCTTCCAGATCCTAGCTCACAGAGGATCACGCTAGCCAGCGATCATTAAATAAAAGTCTTTATTGAGTTACAATTTCCATTCTCAAGCTGCTGCGTGCAACCCTACGTCTAATGGTTAGATCGGCGAAGCTCCATCTGAGTCTCCGCCCCTTGTACACCAACTTAATATCCTAGCCTTGCTCCACCTTTTCCGCCTGACTGTTCTTCTCTGGGTCCCTCTGCCCCCCGGGGTCTCTTCCTTCCGGGATTCCTCTGACGCTGACGCTGACCCCCCTGACTCTTCTCCCTCCTTTCGGCGGGCTTTAGGACCTGGCTCCCTTTCCGGGCTGCCTACTGCGCCACCTTCCTGTGCATTTGAACTTGGCGCGCGCGCCCAACCTTCCACCTTCCGTCTGACCGTTTCTTCGCTCCCCGATGGAGGTGTGGCCACTCCTGACTCGTGCCCTCCCCCCTGTTGTGAGCTGCCAGCGCTTGATCCCTGGCGCCCTTCCTCTTCCCTGCTCTCTGGCGGTGACGCTGGTCCCGATTTCCAACTGCTCCCCTCTGAGTCCCCTCTGGCTCTATCTTCCTGGGGTGTCCCCCTAGGCTCCCCCCTTGCCCTGGCCACTGGTGCTCCTTTCTGTGAATCTTCTGATTCACTGGAAAGACTCGGAGATCTCGGGTCGTCGTCATCACTCATCTTTTCTTCTGCCTCCTCCCCCTCGCTCTCTGTTTCCTCCCTTGCCCTTGCCTCTGCTCCTGAACCCCTGACACTTGTTATATGTGTTTCTTGTAGACAAATCAAATCCAATTGTTCCTTTTTTAATAAATGAAACACAGATTTCCTTTTCTGAGGGGAATTGAGGCCATGACAATTCCAACTTAGTAGTTGCAGGGCCATGATGTAATTATTTTAGTTCTCCTCCAACAGCACCTAGCGCCTGTTCCTGTTCCGTCTGTGGTATCACGTTTTTCAGGCGGTCTTTTGGTTCCAGACATAGTCCTGGTATGTCTAGTGTTTCTCTTGCAATTGCTCTTAACTGTCCTGTGACTTTCTTTTGTAGGTCTTCTCCGTGGTCTCTCCAGAATTTGTCTTTGTCGTCTTCCGATCTTATTTTCCTCTTCTTTCCTTTGTAACTAAAGGATAGGTGTCAGGGCTGCCTCAAGTCTCAGCTCACAAAAGACCAACGCCTTTCTTTTCTTATATACAAAAGTGTTTATTGCAGTTCATTGTTTGCTTCAGATCCGAGGCGCGCAGCCCTACGTCTGCTAGGCTTAGACCGCTGAAGTCCCTTCTGAATCTGTCCCTGCCCTGCACCAGTTTAAGAGGCTTGCGCTGCTCCACCTCTTTCTCTCTTTCCTTTTCCGCAGGGTCTTTCTGCCCGCTGGGGTTTCGCCCCTCCTGGATTCCTCCGACGCGGAATCAGACTGCTCTTGCCCCCTCCTGCAGGCTTTGGGACCTGGCCCCTCCTCCGGGCTCCCTGTACTTCCGCGCGCCTCTACATTTGAACTTGGCGCGCGCCCCCAACCTCTAACTTTCCTTTTGACAGCTACGCTACTCCCTTCACTACTCCCCTCCCCTTCCGGGAGGGTGGCTTGCTCCGACCTCCCTCCTTTCTCTACTGCCGGAGCCGCCTCCCCTGATACACTGGAACCTCCACCCCCTTCGCTGCACTCTGGCGGGGAGGCTGGTCCTGACGCCCAGCTGCCACTTTGGGATCCCCCGCTGGCCCCCTGCTCCTGACAAGTCCCCCCTGGGGCTCCCCTGGCCTTGACCACCGGCGCCCCCTTCTGGGAATCCTCTGATTCGCTGGAAAGACTCATGGAATCTCTAGAGTCATTGTCATCCTCTTCCTCGCTGTCCTGGGATTCATCCCCATCGCTCTCCATCTCCTGCCTACCCTGTGCCTCTGTCCCTGAACCCCTGACATCCATCCCCCCCTCGAAGCCCCCCCTTCCCCCCTCCCGCTGCTCGGGCGCAGGTTCCGGGAGCTCCGTTGTAGCGGGGGTAGACGCTGGATACAGTTCATCGACGTCGATCTCCTCTGCTTCCAGTTCAGTGTATGCGTGCTCGAAACCGGGGTCCTCCCCCAACACATCCAAACCCTTCCCTCCCCCTGTTACTTCAGGCGATGCTGCTTGCCAAGGCCCCCTTCGCCACCCCACTTCTGGTTGATCGTCCCACCAATAAGAGCGGTCCGTGTCCACCCCCGAGCACGATCCCCTTGGAGGGCTCGATTCCGGCGTGGTCTCCTCTGCGGAGGAGAACCCCCGGAAGATGCTGCCTGAAAGTGTGGGCGTAAAAAGCCAGTCGTCAAAATACTCCTCTGGCATGGGCCTGTGTGGGAAGAGTGCATGGAACTCGTCTTTAAGAAGAGGTTCCTCCAGAGCATAATCTGGCACCCAACTGTTGGCGCTGGCCGGGGTACCTTCCCTGGCGAGGAGGTATTCCACTCCCTCCTCCCCCCATCTCGAGTCCAGAATTTCCGTGACCTCGTTGAGTGTCGGGGTCCTCGGTGACTCCCCCCCCCCGGTGATTCTCTACGTGGGTCTGGTGCCGTCCCTGGCTCCTGAAATCTGTGTGGGGCCTTGTAGGGTGTAAGCACCGACCTATGAAAGACCGGGTGCATTCGGGAACCTTCTGGGAGGGTCAACCGAAAAGCTACGGGATTGATCCTGCCCTCAACTTGGTATGGCCCTAGCTGTTTGTGTCCTAGCTTCTTCTTAGCTAACGACTTGGCCGGCACCGCCTGGGCTGCTAACCATACCCAGTCCCCCACCTGGATGTCTTCTCCTGCCCTCCTGTGCCTGTCTGCCTGCACTTTGTAGGCGTGTTTAGCTAGTTCCAAGTGCCGTCGTAGCTCCTCGTGGACCTCCTGCAATTCTGCTGCTAAATGCTCAGCTCCCTGCGACTCCCCCTGCGTCGTTGTCTCCAACGCCGGGAAGGTTCTGGAATGTCGCCCATTGTTGGCGAAGAACGGTGTCACCCCCGTTGACGCGTGCTTTGTGTTGTTGTAGGCAAACTCGGCCATCGGCAAGTAGTCCACCCAAGTTGCAGGCTTTTGATTGGCGTAACATCGCAGGTACTGCTGCATGATGGCGTTGACCCTCTCCGCTTGGCCGTTGGTTTGCGGGTGTCTCGCCGACGCTAAGTTGATCTTGACATTCAGGATGCCCAGGAGCTTCTGCCAGAAACTGGAAATGAATTGGCGACCCCGGTCGGACAGGATGGACCGCGGTAAGCCGTGCACCCGGAACACGTGGTCTATGAACAGCTTGGCGGTCTGTTCCGCTGTTGCCACCTTCGCGCAAGGAATGAAGTGCGCCATCTTGGTGAACAGGTCTACAACCACAAGCACCGCCGTCTTGCCCCGCGAACTGGGCAGATCAGTAACAAAGTCCAGCGCCACCCGTTCCCACGGCTGCACACATTACATCTGCTCTAAAGTTGGGGTACTGTTGCAAATTCCCATCGAAGTGAGAGACCAGACCGCCTGTTCGTCTCCCCAACCCAATCCCCTCCGGTTTGGGTGTCAGTTGCCCTTGCTTCGTAAGCACTTCCAACCTGACCTGGAGATCCCTGTAGGCGGCAGCTGCGTCCTCCTCTCTCTTCCTGGATGCAAGAGCCTCGGCATTCAGTCGTGTCACTGCTTCTCTGAGTTCCACTATCTGCTGTTCGGCCGTCATGTTGTCTGCCGTTCGTGAGCTCGCTAGTAGGCACCCGCTTTCTCTCCTCTCCGCGAGGACGTAGATGCCCACAATCTAGGGATGGAGCTTACTGTCAGAGCTGCTTCCAGATCCTAGCTCACAGAGGATCACGCTAGCCAGCGATCATTAAATAAAAGTCTTTATTGAGTTACAGTTTCCATTCTCAAGCTGCTGCGTGCAACTCTACGTCTCATGGTTAGATCGGCGAAGCTCCATCTGAGTCTCCGCCCCTTGTACACCAACTTAATATCCTAGCCTTGCTCCACCTTTTCCGCCTGACTGTTCTTCTCTGGGTCCCTCTGCCCCCCGGGGTCTCTTCCTTCCGGGATTCCTCTGACGCTGACGCTGACCCCCCTGACTCTTCTCCCTCCTTTCGGCGGGCTTTAGGACCTGGCTCCCTTTCCGGGCTGCCTACTGCGCCACCTTCCTGTGCATTTGAACTTGGCACGCGCGCCCAACCTTCCACCTTCCGTCTGACCGTTTCTTCGCTCCCCGATGGAGGTGTGGCCACTCCTGACTCGTGCCCTCCCCCCTGTTGTGAGCTGCCAGCGCTTGATCCCTGGCGCCCTTCCTCTTCCCTGCTCTCTGGCGGTGACGCTGGTCCCGATTTCCAACTGCTCCCCTCTGAGTCCCCTCTGGCTCTATCTTCCTGGGGTGTCCCCCTAGGCTCCCCCCTTGCCCTGGCCACTGGTGCTCCTTTCTGTGAATCTTCTGATTCACTGGAAAGACTCGGAGATCTCGGGTCGTCGTCATCACTCATCTTTTCTTCTGCCTCCTCCCCCTCGCTCTCTGTTTCCTCCCTTGCCCTTGCCTCTGCTCCTGAACCCCTGACACATACGCACTTCTTGTAGAGGAGTCCTGCTAGCACGTGGTGCATGAATGCTTGGAAACAGTGGGAGCCATTTTGGAGACCAAACGGCATAACTCTGTATTCATAGGTGCCCAGCGGCGTGAACATGGCCGTCTTCCACTCGTCACCTTCCCTCATGCGTATTAGATTGTATGCTCCGCGTAGATCCAACTTGGTGAAGATCCTCCCCTTCCTCACCGTCGCGAGCAGGTCGTCAGTCTTGGGCATGGGGAAGGCCTTGGGCTTTGTCATCGAGTTGATGCCCCTATAGTCCACAATGAGCCTTTTTTGGGGCGTGTCCTTCTTCTTCACGAAAAACACAGGACTGCCCCCCACGGCCTTGGATTCTCGGATGAATCCCCGCTTCAAATTGTGATCTATGAACTCCCGGAGTTCCTGCATTTCATCTTCAGACATGGAATACAGCTTCGCAGTCGGCAGCGTCGCCCCTGGTAAGAGGTCAATTGCACAGTCGTAGGGCCGGTGGGGTGGTAATTGGTCAGCTTCCTTTTCGCAGAAGACCTCCAAAAACCCCTTGTACTTGTGGGGCACTGCCTGCACCATGCCTAGATGCAACTGCTGCCCTTCCTCCTGGCCCTCCTCCTCCTGGCCCGTCTGGATGCAATGTTGTGCGCAGTAGGACGAGCCAAAGGTGAGCTGCCGCTGGTACCACGCTAATGATGGGCTGTGTCTATCCAGCCAACTCATGCCTAACACTATAGGCGTGTCTGACAGTTGGGTGACATTGAAACTGATGACCTCGCGATGATTCCCAATTTTCAGCAGCATGGGTGGCGTCTGTTGTACCACTTGCCCACCCAGCAACTTTCTGCCATCTACCGTGACGACGTTCAGAGGCAGCGTGGCTGGTAGTAGCGCTATGCGATGCTGCTTGATGAACTGCATCCCCACGAAGTCTGCGTTGCTCCCTGAGTCAATCGTAATGGGGACTTCCAGGGTGAGTCCATTAGGTAGCTGGAGAGTAGCAGTGAGCTGCACCACTGGCTTGGGTGGTAAGGGGTCTGTAGGCTGCAAAAGCGCTGGGGACTGCTTCACTGACTTGCCTGGTGGAGCCCCAGCATCTCTGCTTCCATCCAGGCATTCTCGTTTCCCTGAAACTGTTCTCCTTGGAACTCTTCCCCTGTTACTGTTGCTAAGGCTGCAGTGTGCTTCTGGAGCCTCTGGGGACACTCTTTAGCCATGTGCTGTGGGCTGTCACAGATGTAACACTTCCTGGTCCCTCTAGGAGGCTTCGCCTTGACTGCTCCGGACGCTGAGGCTCCGGCAGCTGACTGAGCCTTTGCACGACCCAGCTCCATTGGCTCCTCCCCTCCCTTCAGCATAGGCGAGGGATTTGTACGTCCCAGGTCCCTGGGAAGAAGAAAAGGAGGCGCTCTAGCTGGTGGGCGGACGTGACGCCCCTCCTCACTGTGCCAAGGGCGTTCTTCGTGGCGCACCCCTATCGTGAGTGCCCTCTGGACGACGTCTGCTAGGGTTTGAGGTCTGTCTCCCCTAGCCAGCTCATCTTTTACTGAGCCATGAAGCCCCTCCCAAAACAAGTCTCTCACTGCCAGGGAGTCCTTTTCCCAGCCCAGCACATTCAGCAATGCAAAAAAGCGAGAATGGTACTGACGCACTGTAGCCTTGCCCTGCCGCAATCCATGCATCTCCTGGCGCGCCACATCAACGTCAACGGTAGATTGGAAGCAAGCGTCCATGGCTTTGATAAATTCGTCAGAGTCCCTGCGGGCAAGACCATCTTCGCGCCACAAATTGCGTAACCAGGTTCTAGCTTCCCCATGCAAATGGGACACAATAAAGCCTACTTTCTCCTCCTCATCTTTGAAGTCTTTTCGAAGCAAATGCAGCGCGTATAGGACGTCTGCTCTGAAATTGGGATAATGCTTCAGGTTCCCATCGAAGTGGGCTACTAAATTGCCCCCCCTCCGTCCGAGAGCGATTCCCTCTGATCTGGACCCTGGGAACCCCTGTTTGCACGCCTGATCCCACCTGGCTTGCAGATCCTGGCATCGCGCTTCTGCTTCGGCAACTGTCTTCTGAGAGACCCGTACTGCAACGGAGAGTTCAGCGACTGCGTTTTGCAGGGTCGTTATCTGCTCCTCAGTAGTCATGTCTGCCAAACTTCGTGAGCTTTGCAAAAAAATTTTTTTTGCAGTTTTTTTTTGAGAAGGGACTTACTGTCAGGGCTGCCTCAAGTCTCAGCTCACAAAAGACCAACGCCTTTCTTTTCTTATATACAAAAGTGTTTATTGCAGTTCATTGTTTGCTTCAGATCCGAGGCGCGCAGCCCTACGTCTGCTAGGCTTAGACCGCTGAAGTCCCTTCTGAATCTGTCCCTGCCCTGCACCAGTTTAAGAGGCTTGCGCTGCTCCACCTCTTTCTCTCTTTCCTTTTCCGCAGGGTCTTTCTGCCCGCTGGGGTTTCGCCCCTCCTGGATTCCTCCGACGCGGAATCAGACTGCTCTTGCCCCCTCCTGCGGGCTTTGGGACCTGGCCCCTCCTCCGGGCTCCCTGTACTTCCGCGCGCCTCTACATTTGAACTTGGCGCGCGCCCCCAACCTCTAACTTTCCTTTTGACAGCTACGCTACTCCCTTCACTACTCCCCTCCCCTTCCGGGAGGGTGGCTTGCTCCGACCTCCCTCCTTTCTCTACTGCCGGAGCCGCCTCCCCTGATACACTGGAACCTCCACCCCCTTCGCTGCACTCTGGCGGGGAGGCTGGTCCTGACGCCCAGCTGCCACTTTGGGATCCCCCGCTGGCCCCCTGCTCCTGACAAGTCCCCCCTGGGGCTCCCCTGGCCTTGACCACCGGCGCCCCCTTCTGGGAATCCTCTGATTCGCTGGAAAGACTCATGGAATCTCTAGAGTCATTGTCATCCTCTTCCTCGCTGTCCTGGGATTCATCCCCATCGCTCTCCATCTCCTGCCTACCCTGTGCCTCTGTCCCTGAACCCCTGACAATAGGCCTTGAGGAAATTCCCACCTAAAATTAATTCTATTACTTCTCAACAAGGTAACCAGGTCTTTGTAGTTAGATCTGAGATCCAGAAGGTGTTTCGGAATGTCCTTAAATATCTCCACTTTTGACTACAGATAGGTAGCCGTGTTGGTCTGCCACAGTCAAAACAAAAAAATTCCTTCCAGTATCACCTTAAAGACCAACTAAGTTAGTTCTTGGTATGAGCTTTCGTGTGCAAGCACACTTCTTCAGATACACTGAAACAGAAGTTGCCAGACCCTTCTATATAGTGAGAAGGTGGGGAGGGGTATTACTCAGAAGGGTGGTGGGAATGGGTGATTGGCAGATAGCTGAGATGAGCCTGTTGACGACTCTTAACGACTGCAATAGGTCTTACAGGAAAAAGCAAGGGGTGAGAAGGTGAGTGTCAGGGGTTCAGGAGCAGAGGCAAGGGCAAGGGAGGAAACAGAGAGCGAGGGGGAGGAGGCAGAAGAAAAGATGAGTGATGACGACGACCCGAGATCCCCGAGTCTTTCCAGTGAATCAGAAGATTCACAGAAAGGAGCACCAGTGGCCAGGGCAAGGGGGGAGCCTAGGGGGACACCCCAGGAAGATAGAGCCAGAGGGGACTCAGAGGGGAGCAGTTGGAAATCGGGACCGGCGTCACCACCAGAGAGCAGGGAAGAGGAAGGGCGCCAGGGATCAAGCGCTGGCAGCTCACAACAGGGGGGAGGGCACGAGTCAGGAGTGGCCACACCTCCATCGGGGAGCGAAGAAACGGTCAGACGGAAGGTGGAAGGTTGGGCGCGCGTGCCAAGTTCAAATGCACAGGAAGGTGGCGCATTAGGCAGCCCAGAAAGGGAGCCAGGTCCTAAAGCCCGCCGAAAGGAGGGAGAAGAGTCAGGGGGGTCAGCGTCAGCGTCAGAGGAATCCCGGAAGGAAGAGACCCCGGGGGGCAGAGGGACCCAGAGGAGAACAGTCAGGCGGAAAAGGTGGAGCAGGGCTAGGATATTAAGTTGGTGTACAAGGGGCGGAGACTCAGACGGAGCTTCGCCGATCTAACCATGAGACGTAGAGTTGCACGCAGCAGCTTGAGAATGGAAACTGTAACTCAATAAAGACTTTTATTTAATGATCGCTGGCTAGCGTGATCCTCTGTGAGCTAGGATCTGGAAGCAGCTCTGACAGTGAGAAATGGCTTTGTCATGTATAATGAGATAAGAATCCAATGTCTTTGTTCAGGCCAGGTCTCTCCATGGTTTTAAGTTTGGTAATGAGTTGTAATTCAGCAGCTTCTCTTTCCAGTCTATTTCTGAAATTCCTTTGTAGTAAAGGAAAGCGTCCTTCAGCTTTCTATATTGGACAAACAGGCCAAACCTTACGCCAAAGAATAAACGGACACAAATCTGACATCTAGAATCACAAGACAGAGAAACCAGTAGGAGAACACTTCAATCTCCCAGGACATTCTATACAAGATCTAAAAGTAGCTGTTTTACTAAATTGGTTAGGGTTAGGGTTAGGGTTAGGGTTAGGGTTAGGGTTAGGGTTAGGGTTAGGGTTAGGGTTAGGGTTAGGGTTAGGGTTAGGGTTAAGGGTTAAGGGTCAGGGTTAAGGGTCAGGGTTAAGGGTCAGGGTCAGGGTCAGGGTCAGGGTCAGGGTCAGGGTCAGGGTCAGGGTCAGGGTCAGGGTCAGGGTTAGGGTTTAGGGTTAGGGGTTAGGGGTTAGGGGTTAGGGGTTAGGGGTTAGGGTTAGGGTTAGGGTTAGGGGTTAGGGGTTAGGGGTTAGGGGTTAGGGGTTAGGGGTTAGGGGTTAGGGGTTAGGGGTTAGGGGTTAGGGGTTAAGGGTTAGGGTTAGGGTTAGGGTTAGGGTTAGGGTTAGGGGTTAGGGGTTAGGGTTAGGGTTAGGGTTAGGGTTAGGGGTTAGGGTTAGGGTTAGGGTTAGGGTTAGGGTTAGGGTTAGGGTTAGGGTTAGGGGTTGGGGTTGGGGTTAGGGTTTGGGGTTAGGGTTAGGGTTAGGGTTAGGGTTAGGGTTAGGGTTAGGGTTAGGGTTAGGGTTAGGGTTAGGGTTAGGGTTAGGGTTAGGGTTAGGGTTAGGGTTAGGGTTAGGGTTAGGGTTAGGGTTAGGGTTAGGGTTAGGGTTAGGGTTAGGGTTAGGGTTGGGTGTGGGTTAGGGTTAGGGTTGGTGGGTTGGGTGGGTTAGGGTTAGGGTTG